>NC_085859.1:6981046-7063546 GCF_034702125.1 Engraulis encrasicolus | reverse complement strand
ACACAGCACATAAAATGTCAGCCTGTTTAACACATACAGTGGGGAGAATAAGTATTTGATCCCTTGCTGATTTTGTTGGTTTGCCCTCTAATAAAGACATGATCATTCTATAATATTAATGATAAAATATATTCTAATATGGAGAGACAGAATATCATAAAGAAAATCCAGAAAATAACTTTGAAGAATATATTTTAATTGATTTGTATTCCATTGAGGAAAATACAGTCCCAGGAAAAAGTTTGTACACCCTTTGAAATTTCTTACATTTCTGTCAAAATTGGTCATAAAACATGGTCTGATCTTACTGGAAATCACAAGAAGGAACAACCAGAGTCTGCTTTAAGTAATTCAACCCAAACATTTACAAGTTTTCATATTTTCATTGGCCATACGATGTAAACATTCACAGGACAGCAAGGCATAAGTAAGTACACCCTTGCATTCAATAGGTTTTAACCCTAACGGTGCAAATCCATTTGTCAGTTTTACGCAAGCCGTACCAACGCATTCAATTCATTTTCAATGAAATGCGGCATATCGTCGTTACCGGACTCGCAATGCATGTTGGGATTCCGGCACGGCGAGCGTGGATCCGGTGGCACGTCAAAAAGTTGAGCTCTCCTGAAAGTTATGCAAATTAGCAGTGGCTGACGGACTGCGTTACCCAATGACTGTTGATTACATGAAGATGTCCCATGATACCTGTGGTCATCACGAAGGTGCATTTCCCTCGGTAAAAGCAGATTTTTGACATCTGTCGAACTTTTGGATGTACAAAATATAGACTACAAGCATGTACGTTGCATGTGCTTATGATGCCTGGGTTCAAATGATTATGTTCGATTTCGACCATAAGCATAACAACACGAGGTGAAGCTGTGTGTGAAAAAAACACATGTGCCGAATTCGGTAAGAGCATTTTGAACTGTAATTTAGGGGCAGTTGGTTTGCTATATGGATAAAAACGGCTAGAAATGTAGATTGATATACTTCCTGTATATAACTCCCGGGCCACGCGAGCTGTGGTAGCAGTGCGTCGACACTGGGGTATCCAATACGTTGAGCTGCGTTAACGTAACGCTATAGTGGATCCCGGGCCTAAGTTAGTCGCAATAACCTCAACCAGATGTTTCCTGTAGTTGCAGATCAGATTAACAAAACAATCTGGATGTGTCTTGTCTCCCTCTTCTTTAGAAAATTGCCCTTCTTCAGCAAGTTTTCTGGGATATCTGGAGTGAATTCTTTCTTGACTTCATGCCATATCATCTCAAATGTTTTTTTGTCAGAGATTTGACTGGGCTATTCCAGAATGTGTATTTCATTCTTATGAAGCAATTCAAAAGTCTGTTTTGCAAACATCAACCTGATGCACTGACTCGGACACATCATCAGTGTTGTTTCCTGGAGTCACTGGGTGTTTCGGGTCTTACAGACACCCTCGACCAGGCGACCCGACCAGGGCTGATCAGACCCCGGCCTGTGTCCGAGTGGCATTCTACTCCCCCCACCTCTCTCCCCTCCTCAGCCAGAGCCATCTGGACGCTTTTTCAGCTGCCTCTGTGTTGTTGTTGATGGCTCTCTTCCGATTGGCCCCTGTTATGCCTAGTGTTCCGTAGGCTTTGCTCAGGGAGTGGCTGGCAAATCCCCGGCTCCCTACCTCCACTGGCATACATCTAGTTCTCCAGCCATTTCTGCGACAGTCCTCCACCAGCTCCTGGTACTTCTCCCTTTTCCTCTCCTGCGCCTCCTCCATCCTATCTTCCCATGGAACTGTCAGCTCGAGCATGACCAGTTGCTTTGTAGCCTCAGAGACCAGGATGAGGTCTGGTCTCAATCTGGACTGGGTGATGTGTGGTGGTATTTTCAGCTGCCTCTCCAGGTCAACTGTCATCACCCAGTCTCGGGCTGTAGAGAGCACCCCAGCCGCGGAGCCCTTTGGTGTTCTCTCGGGCTTCTGTCCCGCCTTCACAAACTGGATGGCCTTGGCGGTAGCTTGGGTGCATCGGCTATCCTTGATTCCCTTGCTGATTGCCTCAGCTATGGACTTCAGGACCTGATCGTGCCTCCATCGATAGCGACCCTCGCTCAGTGCCCTGGAGCAGCTGCTTAAGATGTGTTCCAAGGTCCCCATCTTGGAACACAGTGGACATGCGGGTGTCTCTATTTTGCCCCAGGTGTACAGGTTAGATGGGCTCGGGAGGACATCATACACCCCTTGGATCAGGAACTTGATCCTCTGGGGGTTCCACTGCCAGATGTCCTTCCAGGTGATGTTGCGCTCCATCGCCTGCTCCCACTTCATCCAGGCTCCTTGCTGCTTCATGGCCACTGCTCTGCTGGTTCGCTCCTCCTCCACTGAAGCCCGCACCTCCTCCTGCACCAGCCTCTGCCTCTCCCTCCCAGTGGCAGTCTTGTACTGGGTTGTTGTTGACATCCCAAGTCCCGCTCTGCCTTGCGCCACTGCGCCGAGGATGGCCTTGTGCTTCAGCCGAGACTCTGCTTGCTGGACTGCATCGGCTGCCCTCCACTTCCTCCCTGTCCTCACCATGATTCCTGCCCCGGACACTTTGGCATCCCTGGATCCTGCGTACTGCAGGTGTTCCCGTGTCCGTGTCACGATGAACTCCTCTCTGACTGAGCTGAAGGGGAGCCTGAGCTTGTTGGTGTTTCCATACAGCCCGATGTTGCTAAAGCTGCGTGGTAAGCCCAGCCATCTGCGCAGATAGCTGCTCACCTTCTGCTCCAAGCCTTCCACCACGGTCATGGGCACCTCGTAGATGAGGAGAGGCCAGAGGATTCTTGGGAGGATTCCATGTTGGTACATCCAGGCCTTGAATCTACCAGGGAGCCCAGACTTGTCCACTGTTCTCAGCCATCCATCCAAGTCAGCACTGGTTGCCTTGATGGAGTCTCTGTCATTCAGGCTGCAGTTGAAGACCTTCCCCAGGCTCTTCACTGGTTTCTCAGTGACTGACGGGATCAGATGTTCTCCCAACCTGAAGCGGAATTTGTCTGAGACCTTCCCTTTCCGTAGTACCAGAGACCTGGACTTTGCTGGCTTGAAACACATGCGTGCCCAAGCCATGATCCTTTCCAACCCCTGGAGAATCCATCTGGCTCCTGGAACAGTTGTTGTCGTCACAGTGAGGTCGTCCATGAAGGCTCTGATAGGCGGTTGCCTTACTCCAGACTTGCTGAGTGGACCTCTGCATTCGGTTTCAGCTCCCTTGGCAAGCATATTCATCGCCAGTGCGAAGAGGGTCACTGAGATGGTGCAAGCAGTGATTATGCCCACTTCCAGCTGCTGCCAATCAGATGTCAGCTGACCGGATGACACTCTCAAGCTGAACTTGCTGTAGTAGTCCAGGATGAGGCTTTTCACCTTCTGGGGTACATGGTGCTTCTCCAGTGCGACCTCCACCAGCTTATGGGGTAAGGAACCATATGCGTTGGTGAGATCCAGCCACAGCACAGCCAGGTCACCTCTGCCCTCTTTCGCCTCCCTGATGAGCTGGGTTACCACTCCTGTGTGTTCCAGGCAACCGGGAACTCCCGGTATCCCTCCCTTCTGCACAGACGTGTCGATGTAATTATTGCTCAGCAGGAAGTTGGAGAGTCTCCTGGCCACGATGCTGAAGAAGATTTTACTCTCCACACTTAACAAGGAGATTACCCGAAACTGGTCGATGTTCTCAGACTTTTCTTCTTTCGGTATGTACACTCCCTCAGCATACCTCCATGGCTGGGCAATCTTCCCTCTCCTCCAGATCACCTTCAGGGCCTTCCAAAGCCGGCGTAGCAGTTTCGGGCAGTTCTTATAAACCTTATATGGCACACCGCTCGGGCCTGGAGCTGAGCTTGATCTTGCTCTCCTCACCACTTCCTCCACTTCCCTTAGGCTTGGCTCCTTCAGGTTGAAGTCTGAAGTAGGCTCTGGTGGTTCTATCAGTGCATTGCATGGGCCTAGCGGTTGTTCTCTGTTGGAGTCACTGTATGTGGCCTTGAGATGGTTGTTGATCTCCTCCTTCGAGCAGGTGAGGCGGCCCGCCCTCTTTTGGCCAAGTAGCTGCTTGGTCAAATTGAAAGGGTTAGCCAGGAAAGCTGCCCTCTTCCTGGCTCTTTCTTTCCGCCTCCTCCTGTGGAACTCTGCTCTCCGCAGGGTCAGCAGCTGCTTCCTCAGGATTGCTCTCAGGTCTGCTAGGCCCCCTCGCTCAGCATCTCCTGCTCTTCTGTATTGCTTCTTCAGCAGCTTGAGCTCTTCCCTGCACTGCTGGATTTTCCTTGCTCTGTGGCTTGGAGCATAAGCCGATGGTGCTGGCTTAGGAGCCTCGGTTCCAAAACGCTCTGCTGCGATGTTCACTATGAGCGCAGGCCCGTTTCAAGGATTTTGGGGGCCCTAGGCAAAGGGGTTGTCGGGGCCCTAGGTTTTTTTTTGTAAGCGGGGGGGGGGGTGGCCTGGGGGATTGGGGGTTACCTGACAGGGTAGCCACGGCGCCAGAACTTCTGTTTCGGGTTTCGGAGGGGCCAGACAATTTTTGGATGGCACTTCAGTCATTGTCACATAGCCTACCATTACAACACAATGTCACAGAAACCATAGAAATCTAATGGAACAAACAAGAAGTCACCTTATAGACAGTGTTGTGGCAGGGCAACACATGCATGAAGGGCAATGAATGCATAAAGAGCAAGCATACACCATCATTTCCTGTGAGGAAATGCAATCTAGTATGATAACTAGTCCCTACAGTTCATTTTATGAAACTTTATGAAGAAAGACCTGGGCAAAATAATAGCCCATTCCATTCAGTAGGCTCCGCTCATGAAGTAGGCTAATTGAATGTTCAGTTTAACCTGGCCTGTCTCACATGAGAGTATGCCTATATGGCCCAATCAAATTTTTTGACCCTACCACGAAAATCATGATCTGCATTGCCAATCACAAATAAAGAAATGTCTAATCTTTCAAACCACTTTTAAAATCTAACAAAGGGTGCTCCATTTGTGCAAAACCAACTATTGACTCATAAAACAATAGGCCTAGTCCAGAAACTCAAGGCTGAAAAACGAATGAGCAGGCACAGTGGGGGGTTTGGGGGGATGTGATATTGGTAGCAAGAATTCTAACCAAGCCAGGGGGGGTTGGTTAGAAGAGATTTTTTTTCGTATTGCATCCACATTTGAAAATACAATCCAAAGTTGTTAGTAACTAATACCGCAGCACACACAAATAGGCTCCTCTGTAGCGACCAAGGATCACTGAACAACCACCTGCGTTATACTCCGTGGTTGACAGATGTGTCAATTATAGGGGACCATGCCCCGGTGCCCTTACCTTGAGTTGTCTTGACCGCAGAATGTATCCCAACCTCTCACTGTAATCCACAAGTTTCCAGAATCATGGTCCCAAATTCCAATGTGTAATCCATATAATAGCAAGAAAGTGGGCTACAATGTAGGCTAGCTATCCCAGCGCACTTGTGTGACTCGTGTTATCCGAAATATTGGTCATATGCATATGCATAGGCCTATGCACATTGTTCATTCGTTTCTTCTTGCGTTTGTCCACATTCAAAACAGTTCCGTGTAGAAAAAAGATGCGTTATGGAACAATCGACGTTTGCCCAGTGCTTGTTACAGCACATGGATAATCCTTCACGGATGTTTTTGAAAACATAACACTGTCGCCTAAATGAAGCATCTCGCTGTATGTGCGATGTCAACTGGCCTGGGACAGTTTGGTTGCAGTAGGCCTACAGAGAGTAGCCTAATATGTCGCCTTCAAGATTAACTTTTATTTTAAAAGCAACTGTCTTGAGCCAAAAATGTAATATAAACTGGCGTCTGCGCAACATCCAGTGAGAGATTATGTAGCTTCATCTTCAGTTTGTATTTGCGCTGGATTTGACGGTTGAACAAATTGGAAGGGGGGCCCCCTCGAGATAGGGGTACTTTGACTACATTTGTCGTTGCACCTTTTGGCAATTGACATTTTCACGTCGCTGTCGCTGATGCAAACCTATTGGAAGGGGGGCCCCCTCGAGCAGGGGGCATTAGGGAGGCACTGTTGCTTCCCTCGCAGCCCTTCATAAAGATGGCATTGCCTTATTATAAAGCTATTTCAAATCGTCGTTGCTGTTGGGTCCATAACCTGTCGTCCTTGGGGGCCCCACCTACTCGGGGGCCCTAGGCAACTGCCTACATTGTGTACCTTAACGCAAAGGGCCTGTATGAGCGTTGCCATTGTTCTCAGCCTCTGGTCCACATCCCCCTTGGCGGTCACCTCCAGGATCTGGTCCACATCCTCATCAAACTGCTTCCACTCTGCTCTCTTTGAGGACTGGGGCCACTGGATCCTTGGTTGAGCTGAAGGAGCACTGCCCGTTGCTGGAGCTTGCTGTCTCTGGAAATCCTGCAGGTTGTTGGGAGTTACCTGGAGAGGGCTCTGGGTGTCAGGTGGGCTGCTGGCAGTAGCTGGTGACACTAGGAGGCTCTGGGCACTATGGGTTGCCTCCGGGCCTAGCTCCTCCAGCGTCTGACCAGAAGTGACTTCTGTGCGTTGTGTCACCGTTGCCACTGTCAAGCATCTCATCCTGCCTTGATGTATCTTAAGGCCTCTCTCATTCTTGCAGGTTTTTCCACAGATGCATGTTGTTGCCGTTGTCGTTAATTCGTTTTCCTGAGTCGTCATTCTTAGATCCGTCCTGGTGGGGTGCTCATTCTCCCCCCCTCTCGGGCACCCCTGGGGGTATTTCTCATTAGTGGGTTTTGTAGCTTGCTTTGGGTTCTTCTTGTCAGAAGAATTGGTTTGGGCTGCCAACCCTCCCCAACCCGGGTTGCCGTCTCTCCGGCCGTCCTCTGTCTCTCCAGATGTCACCACACTCTTCGCGGTCGTCACCCAGTCTGTTCCTGGTTGTCACTGGTTTCCCAGGTTGTTTCAGTTTTGCAAACATCAACCTGATGCACTGACTCGGACACATCATCAGTGTTGTTTCCTGGCGTCACTGGGTGTTTCGGGTCTTACAACAGACACCCTCGACCAGGCGACCCGACAAAAGTCAATTGCCTCTAAAATATGGGTTGTTGTCCCATTTCAGCACCCATCCTCTTGTGTGCCTCTGTGTGACAGACTACCTCACATTTTTTCTGTAAAATATCTCAATAAACTTCTGAGTTCATTGTTCCACTGATAATAGCTAACTGACAAGGGCCTGAGGCACCAAGGTAGCCGCATATAATGATGCTCCCGCCACCATACTCAAAAGTGGAGATGATGTTTTGGTGAAGGTGTGGTTCTCCAGTTCTCCTCCAAACATGATACTATGTGTTCCTCTGAAAAAAATCAATTTTGGTTTCATCGTTGGTCTACAGCAGTGGTTCCCAAACTTTTTTCCTTGTGCACCCCCTTGTACATTTCAATGTGGTTTGTGCACCCCCCAAGCAAATTTATGGTGTGCAAGTATGGATTTACTGCGCATTCACTGCACATTATGCATTATATCGTTTTGGGGAATCCTCTTTTCCAATAGTCAAGGAGTTAAACCGGAGTTCAGATGGACCCTTCCAGCATACAATTCACCATAAAATTAAAAACAAATTAATATTCATTAATGTTAGATATAAAACACACATATCCACCATTGCTCTATTCAGCTCGCGCACCCCCTAATGGCAGGCCGCGCACCCCCAGGGGTGCACGCACCCCAGTTTGGGAAACCCTGGTCTACAGAATATTTAGCAGTAACTTTATGAAGCATATAAATGCTTTTTCGCAAACCTCAAAGGTGCAGCAATATTTTTTTGGACAGAAACCCCATTAATTTTAGATTGGCAGAATGAAACCCATTTTTAGCTATTCTTGGTTACATCTCCACTTCTGAGTATGGTGGCGGGAGCATCATTATATGTGGCTACCTTGCTGCCGCAGGCCCTTGAAAGTTTGCTATTATCGGTGGAGCAATGAACTCAAGTTTATTGTGATATTTTACAGAAAAAAACGTTAGGAAGTCTGTCACACAGTTGAAGCACACAAGAGGATGGGTGCTGAAATGTGACAACAACCCATACTTAAGAAGCAAATCGACATTAGAATGGCTTCATAACAATGAAGTACACATTCTGGAATAGCCCAGTCAAAGCCCTGACTAAAAACAATTGAGATTATATGGCATGAAGTCAATAAAGCTATGCACTCCAGACATCCCAGAAAACTTGCTGACGAGAGGCAGTTCTCCAAAGAAGAGGGAGACAAGATACATCCAGATTGTTTTGTTAATCTGATCTGCAACTACAGGACAAGTCTGGTTGAGGATATTGCAACTAACTGAGGGTTAAAACCTATTTAATGCAAGGGTGTACTTACTTATGCCTTGCTCTCCTGTGAATGTTATAGCCTTATGGCCAATAAAAATATGAAAACATGTAAATGTTTGTGTGGAATTAGTTAAAGCAGACTCTGATTGTTCCTTCTTGAGATTTCCGGGAAGATCAGACCATGTTTTATGATCTATTTTGACTGAGATGTAAGAAATTTCAAAGGGTGTACAAACTTTTTCCTGGGACTTTAAGTATTTGATCCCTCTAGTCAAAGAAGACAAAATACTTGGTGGCAAAGCCCTTGTTTTCTCAAACAGAGGTCAGATGTTTCTTTCAGTTAATGACAATGTTTGTGGATATATTAAAAAGGATTTGCATCCACTTTTCTTTGCATATCATCTCTAAACCATTTAAGTTGTATGACTGTAGCTTGGCAATTGGGAGCTTCTGTTCCCTTCACAGGGTTATTATAGGGTTAATAATCCACGAGTCACATGATACTCTGTTTCCTGCGAAAACTCATTAGTTATCATTTTATTCCTCAATTTTTCTCATAGATAGAATAACTGTTTGTATCCCTTACATTTTGTTGCTTCTATGCATATATTAGTTTAACCCTGTGAAACCTGAACCATGAAAGCAATGAGAGAAAATTCAATTTTTTTGGAATTTAATTCAATATTGGTCCCTTATAAGAAATGTAAAAAAAATATTTTGTTTTTTGTTAAGAAACACTGAAGGGGCCCCCTGGTTGGGAAACACTTAAGGGGCCCCTGGTTGGGAAACACTGCTGTAGTGAAGGGGGCCCCCCTAGTTGGGAAAAAGTGAAGCGCCCCCTGGTTGGGAAACACGTAAGGGCCCCCTGGTTGGGAAACACGTAAGGGCCCCCTGGTTGGGAAACACTGAAGTGAAGGGGGCCCCCCTGGTTGGGAAACACTGCTGTAGTGAAGGGGGGCCCCTGGTTGGGAAACACTGCTGTAGTGAAGGGGGGCCCCTGGTTGGGAAACACTGAAGGGCCCCCCTGGTTGGGAAACAGTGAGGGCCCCCCTGGTTGGGAAACACTGAAGGGCCCCCTGGTTGGGAAACAGTGAAGGGCCCCCTGGTTGGTAAACAGTGAGGGCCCCCCTGGTTGGGAAACACTGCTGTAGTGAAGGGGGTCCCCTGGTTGGGAAACACTGCTGTAGTGATGGGGCCCCCTGGTTGGGAAACAGTGAAGGGCCCCCTGGTTGGTAAACAGTGAGGGCCCCCCTGGTTGGGAAACACTGCTGTAGTGAAGGGGGTCCCCTGGTTGGGAAACACTGCTGTAGTGAAGGGGGGTTCTCAAAGTGGGGTCCAGACAGCTCTGGGGGGCCACACCACATGGCCAGGAGGCCCCTGAAAAGCCTGTTGCAGTGCACACAGCACATAAAATGTCAGCCTGTTTAACACATATAAACGGTACCTACATAGTCAATATAGTGCAAAAGTGGGGCCTACGTCATAAAACTTCTTTATAACCCTGGGTCATTGTTGATGAAAATCCTCATGGTCATTTTCTTTTTTTTTCATATTGTCATTATCATCATCATCATGTGAAACAAACTGTTATAGTGACTATCAGGGACACTAATTAATTTATTACGGAAATGAACATTCAACAGCAGCATACATTTATTCAATCAAACAAACAATGAAAAATCACTGCAAGCCAAAAAAATAAAGATCTGCACAATGCAAACACACAATAATGTAGAAAAAGAGATGGGAGGCAGATGAGATATAATCTGTGAAAAAGAGATGGGAGGCAGATGAGATATAATCTGTGAAAAAGAGATGGGAGGCAGATGAGATATAATCTGTTGGTCCAGGGTGGCTGTAACATGACTTTTCACCAAACTCGACGCAACACAACACAACACAAGTTGGATGGTCCATATTCACTGTTATGTACAATGACTATTATTTTCAAACAGAAGGACATGTTTTGACTTCTGTATGCAAATGACATGTTTCCCATGTCTTCTGGGTCTATTTCAAGTAGACTTGTTGTGATACACCTGGTGGTGCAACCTGGACATGGTGTATCACAAGTCTACTTGAAATAGACATGGGAAACTGTGCATAGGAGAATGTTAAAACTCTATCATTTGCACACATGAAGCGTTCTTAATCTGGTCACGTTTTCAATAGCTGTACTTGAGTGCTAGAGTAAGACTACATCCAATATATATTTGATGATGTCATGAACCTATACAATGATTGTAATGTCAAAAATATATCTTATATACACACAATCATGGTAAATCAAAGGGAATGCAAAACTTAATGTAATAACTATGGTAATTATTCATACAATTCATTTTGAAATGATTTTCCTTGTGTTGTTTTAGCTTATTTGGATGTTTATAACATGTTTAACACTGATCCCTGTCCCAACTTATTTGAGACGTGTTGCAGTTATCAAATTAGAAATGACATATGTGCCTCAAAACAATATTATTTTTCTTGGTTTTAACACTAAGTATTAAACAAATATTTTCTAGTAAGGTCCAAGTACAGTCTTTTTTGTAGCTAAAAATTCGCTATTTTTGGAAATTCAAAATGTCGGACAATGGAGAAGATCCCCTTTTTCATGTATGAAAAGTGCAATTTTTCCAGTCATAATGAATACTTCGAATTTGATGCTGGTGGTAAGTATCCATGAAAAAGGTAACATTAGTGAATGGGCAGCATGAATTCTGGAAATAAACAACTAAAAATCTCACACAGTGTCCCTTTAATATGTTGTCTTTTTACTATTCTTCTTCTAATGATTGGATCGAATGTTTTGAAAATGACAGCATTTTGAATTCATTCACAGTTTACCAAATGTCCCAACTTCACCGGAGTTGGGGTTTGTAAATGGTTTTTCCCCTGTATGGATCATCTGGTGTTTATTGAGAGTGCCCATTTGCCTAAAGGCCTTTCCACACTGTGAGCATTTAAATGGCTTTTCCCCTGTATGGATCATCTGGTGTGTCTTGAGTGCGCCCATTTGCCTAAAGGCCTTTCCACACTGAGAGCACTCAAATGGCTTTTCTCCTGTATGGACCCTCTGGTGTGTCTTGAGACTGCTCATGTGACTAAGCTTCTTTCCGCACTCTGAGCACTCAAATGGCTTTTCCCCTGTATGGATCCTCTGGTGTGTCTTGAGACTGCTCATGTGACTAAAACGCTGTCCGCATTCTGGGCACTCAAATGGCTTTTCCCCTGTATGGATCCTCTGGTGGTGCCTGAGATGGCCCATTTGACGAAAGGTCTTTCCACATTCTGAGCACTCAAATGGCTTTTCCCCTGTATGGATCCTCTGGTGGTGCCTGAGATGGTGCATTTCACTAAACTTCTTTCCGCATTCTGAGCACTCAAATGGCTTTTCCCCTGTATGGATCCTCTGGTGGTGCCTGAGATGGCGCATATGACTAAAACGCTTTCCGCATTCTGGGCACTCAAATGGTTTTTCTCCTGAATGAGTAATCTGGTGAGTCTTGAGAGTGCTTTTTAGACTAAATGTCTTTTTACAATCTGAGCACTCAAATGGCTTTTGCCCTGTATGGATCCTCAGGTGTTTCTTGAGATCAGACATTTGACTAAACCTCTTTCCACAGTGAGAACACTCAAATGGCTTTTCCCCTGTATGGATCCTCTGGTGTTGCTTGAGATTCATCTTCAACCTAAAGCTCTTTCCACATTCTGAGCATACATGTGGTGTTTCCCCTGTATGGGTAATCTGGTAAGACTTGAGTTTGCCTATTTGACTAAATGTGTTTTTACAATCTGAGCACTCAAATGGCTTTTCCCCTGTATGGGCAATCTGATGTCGCCTGAGATGGTCCATACGACTAAAACGCTTTCCGCATTCTAGGCACTCAAATGGCTTTTCCCCTGTATGGATCCTCTGGTGTGTCTTGAGTTTGCTGATGCTACTGAAACGCCTTCCACAGTGTGAGCACCCAAATGGCTTTTCCCCTGTATGGATCATCTGGTGTTTATTGAGTGCGCCCATTTGCCTAAAGGCCTTTCCACACTGAGAGCACTCAAATGGCTTTTCCCCTGTATGGATCATCTGGTGTTTATTGAGTGCGCCCATTTGCCTAAAGGCCTTTCCACACTGAGAGCACTCAAATGGCTTTTCCCCTGTATGGATCATTTGGTGTTGCTTGAGAGTGCGAATATGCCTAAAGGCCTTTCCACAGTGAGAGCACTCAAATGGCTTTTCTCCTGAATGGATCCTCAGGTGTCTCTTGAGATCAGACATTCGACTAAACCTCTTTCCACAGTGAGAGCACTCAAATGGCTTTTCCCCTGTATGGATCATTTGGTGTTTCTTGAGATTGCTTATTTCACTAAATGTCTTTTTACAGTCTGAGCACTCAAATGGCTTTTCCCCTGTATGGATCCTCTGGTGTGTCTTGAGTTGGCTAATGTTACTTAAACTCTTTCCACATTCTGAGCACTCAAATGGATTCCCCCCTGAATGGATCTTCTGGTGCTTCTTGAAACTGTCCATGTCAGTAAAACTCTTTTCACAGTGAGAGCACTGAAATGTGTTTGCTGTTCGGTGATTCTGTCTTCCTGTGTATCCTTCCCCCTCTGTGGACTGTCTTCCATTAGAATGAATCCTCTGATCATCACCTACAACATAAAGACATTTTAAGACAATATTACACACATTGAACACACACAATGATGTATTGTATGATTCAGCTTGAATGACACATATATTTTACACGTTGTAGATGGTTAAAAGTATTGAAGACAACATGTAGCCATACAAATCTGATAAGTAAGAATGTGAGTAGGCTAGCCTGTTTAGTAGTAGTAGTAGTGGTATCTTTATTGTCCTTTCTTCTAAGTAGGTGGGGCATTGGACATGAGGACAGTCAATACATACAACAGATCCCTCCCCAACCCAACCCCCCCCCCCCCACCAACATTTACCCTAATACACACCTTCTACCAAAAACATCATCGACTTGGATCATCTGACCAAGAGCATGACAATTAATATTTCCCAAACAGCATTTCCCAAATGGCCTTGGTTTGATTGTTTGCTTCCCAACAAAGTGGGAGGAGTTCCCGTATTTCCGGGAAATCAGAAAGTGCTTGCATTGACTCTTGACCTGACTGGTAGCAACGCCGAAGCTGTTGCGTCACTAGGAGGGCACGGTCTGGCTAGGAGTAGGCCTACCTGGCCCTTCTGAGTGTCAACTGGGACAAAATATTAAATCTCTGGGCATAGTCACTGCATTACACCAATAGATGTGACCAGGGCTCTAAATTAACACCAGTCAGCCTGCCAAATGCTGGTAAAAAAAACATCCGTTTGGCTGGTAGAAAAGAAAAGCCACTTTGACCCATTAGTGAGAGTGTGTTTGGCTAGTACAATGAACATCAATAGGTTTACTAAGTAATAAACTAATATTTTCTAGTATGGCCCAAGTACAGTCATTTTTGCAGCAAAAAAATGGCTATTTCTGGAAATGGCGGACCATGGAGAAGATCCCCATTTTCATGTATGAAAAGTGCAATTTTTCCAGTCATAATGAATACTTATAATTTGATGGTGGTAGTAAGTATTAATGAAAAAGGTAACGTAAACATAAAGGTAGTGAATGGGTATCAGGAATTCTGGAAATAAACAACTAAAAATCTCACACAGTGTCCCTTTAAAGGGCTCTGCATACTTCACGTGCGCAGTTTGTCGCGAGTGGCGCGAGAACCATTAATGACGTCATCACTTGCGACAGACTATTCATACTTCAAAAGCGCCTTGCTCGCATTGTCGGGAGTGCCCTCTGCTTTTCATGAGAGAAACGGCAATACAGGTCTGTGAACGGCAGTATCTTTCGCAACTCGCAGCGTGAGTTCTATGGATGTATAAAATAGAAAGCCAAACACGGCTGCTGTAGGGCTACTGAACATCTGACTTGTGACTTACCACATTGAAACATATATTTTTTGTTGTAGCCTATTGCCAGATCATTCCAAGACCATGTGAGAGCATTGTTCTGGCGGCAGAATTTATAAATAGATCGCCGAACACAACGTGCTTCTGAACAAAGTAAACAATTGTTTCACTGAACAACATTTAAGAGAGAAGATAAAATAACTCTCTATGACATTTTATTATCCTTAAAATGGTGCAGGATCCATTCTGTAGTAGCCTACAGTAGTTGTAGCCTCTCTTCGCAACTCCTGCTTTGTCTGCCTACCTGCATGGTCGCTGGTGGCGCACGACATGTTACAAAAAATGTGGGGTGCACGACGTCGCGACACGGCAGCTCGCGCCACGGCGTGTGACGTCATTTTGAGTCACGTGATGGCGCGAGTGAGGTCGCCAGTGAAGTATGAAGGAGACGCCAAGTATGAATCCCCCTTAAGAGCGCTGGATGTGACTAATAGACTGGACATGTCTACCTGTAATTTCATTTTTAACAAAACTCCTCTCTACAATATACTTGCATCTACATATTTGTTATTTTCACAAAAAAATTTACTTGAAATTAAATGTTTGAGTTCATGGAAATTCATTCCAACTTGGCTTACTTTCTGCTGAAGACGCATCTTGGCTGCACTGTCCAACCTCCTCTTCTTCCTCCTCCTCTTCTTGTTCTTCATCCTCCTCCTCTTCCTTCTCTTCCTCTTCCTCTTCTTCTTTACCCAAGATCCTCATGAAGTCTGGCTCAGGAACTGTAGGCGACTCATACATTACAGTTTTAAAGTTTTGTTCCAATTTAGGCTTCTCATCCTCTATTGGATGTGCACGTATATAAGAGTATAGAAAGTCATCAAAGTCCTCTTCTTCTGGCTCCTCTTTCACTGACATTAGAAGTTGTGATGCCATTATTGTAAGCCAGGCATTAGCAGGTGGGAAGACCTGAAAAACAAAAACACCAACTTTAAACAGGAGCACAATGCTAAACAGGATATAGCCATTTTTAGATGCAAAACTGACTGTACTTGGGCCATACTAGAAAATATTAGTTTATTACTCAGTAAACTTTCATGAAAAGATCAAATTTGGCAATAGGCAACCCAGTTTCAATAAGCAGCATAGTTGCAGTACCTTTTTTGACCATTTCCTGCAGTGTGCCCCTTTAAACAGGAGCACAATGCTAAAGAGAAGTAGATCTCAATCTGATTTCTCATCCACCACCAGCCTGCAAACATCAACTTTAAATATCAACTTTAAAACAGGAGCACTATCGATCATCCTCATATTAGGTGCAGAGGAATACGTTCTGTAACAGATACATAACACCATGAGCTAGTGTTGCACTAACACCATCAATTTAATCTACTTCCAAATGTTTCAGTCAGAAAAGTAGGTCAGTGTAAATAGGGCTGGGTAAAATAATCGATTTAATCGATAATCGATCGATTTCATTTAAAATTCACATAATCGATTCACAGGGCACAAAATCGATTTTTTTTTTGTTCTTTTTCTTTTTGTTTAATTTAGGTCTATGGAAAATACCCAGTAGGTATTAGTCAATTAGGCCTAGGTCTACTTATTACAAATTACCAATCTGTTAACACCGTCAAGCCACAGCCCTTTGACATTTTAATATAAAAATAGGCAACAGCATCTTTTGGGGGAAATCAGAAGGGAACGGATTGAATCGATTAGAAATTAATCGAATCGAATCGAATTGAATCGTGATTAATCGATTCAAAGCCCTAAGAATTGAAATTGAATTGATACAGGAACATGGCTGCGATACCCAGCCCTAAATGTAAAATATATTTGTTACCACACAGCTGTGTGGTCTGAGGCTGAACATCCTTTCACTATTCTACAACACAAATACATCATCTTGGAACACTAAACAGAACATGCTCTAAGTCATTTAGTATGCTTGCGAGCATTCGCAAGCCAGCTTTGAATCATTGCAGCGTTCGAGATAGAGACGCGGTTAGAGCGCCAAAAGGACCAGTGCGAAAAAGGCTCAGAATGGTACATTCTACATTGCTCGCTGGCCTAGCCCCTTTTTTTCATTCACCAGACTCGATTTTCCTCCGTTTTGATCTGTTTTTACCCTAATTGAAATGAATGGTAGAATGTTCAGAATGATGATGTCACTAGCCCTGGCAGTTAGAGTGAGAGGTGACCTGTCCTTGGTTTTTAAATTAAATAAAATTAACCGCTTTACCTATCGACTAGGTAAAGGCATTGTCAGAGAGGTCTTGGCTCTGACTACAAACTGTGTAAAGATCATTAGCCAACTCGGTAACACTTTATAATGAATACCCCTTTTTAAGCACAAGTTAAGCCTTAGTTAAGCCTTATTTTAACATTAGTGAATCACGAGTTAGTCATTATGTAAGTATTATTTCTCATTTCTTAATCATTAACTACTACCGTTAGTAAATGGTTTGTGTGTACTGATGTAACTGTTCGCTAAGCAAAGTTAAGCCTTAGTTAAGCCTTATTTTTAACATTAGTTAACCCTTACTGAATCACAAGTTAGTCATTATGTAGCCTAAGTATTATTTCTCTTTTCGGTAACACTTTATTTTAGGGACACATCTATTAGCACTAATACATACAATATTAATGCCTGTGTAAGTAACTTGTAAGGCATATACTAAGCAAAATAAGACAGTTGTTAAGCATGTATTCACAAATGTCTTGTTCATGCCCAATTAGGGATGTATTACTAATATAACCTTAGTAAGGACCAGTAAGCCTATATTCCTATTCATTAGTAAGTAGTAAGTTGCAGAATACAATGTGTATAAGCTCCCGACACAACAAACCCTGAACAGTGTGAAAACAGATATGGAATAAGGGTCTAAAGTGATGCATTGCTCAGCACAGATGTTTCAGGGCCTCCGCACTACCAAAGTCCACCTCGTTACCTAGGGCCCCCACACCACCCAGGCCCACACTATTTAGCCCCCCAATATACAAAGTGTAAGGATATGTTAAATAATTAATACTTACCTAGTGGAATCATCTAGTTTTCTCTTGCTGATTGTAGTTTAAAGAAGGTAACAGGAGCCTATACTGTATATAGCGAGGATTGAATGTACACTTGTCAATGGCGGTGAGTTGGTGATATGTCATTTTTTTCATTTACCGCTGAGTTTTAATTGCAAAATCCCCCAAAATAAATGCAGAACATTAGAATAATAGTTTTGAAGCGAAACTAAACTATTCTTTTGTGATAATTAAGTTAATGTTTGAGAACATTAGCTTCAAGAAGTGCAGTGCATGATGGGTACGCAATCTAGGCCAACAGACAACCTACCCAGCTCTGAGCCTACGTCCTTAGCTCCTCCCCTCACTCGTGGCCATGCATTGCATTTCTGACTAAGGGCGTACCCATCATGCACTGCACTTCTTGGAGCTAAGTTTCTCAAACATTAACTCATTTATCACAAAGGAATAGCTTAGTTTCGCTTCCAAACTATTACTCATCGTTATATTCTGTATTTATTGTAGGGTTTTTACAAATAAAACGAATTGGTGTATGAAAAAATGACATCTCACCATCCACCGTCATTGAGAACTTTACGTCCAATCCTTGCTATATAATGCTTCCAAGTACACTGTGATATATTGAGTAGAATAAGTGAGTTCTAAATAATTCATGAGACGAACACAACAGTAATAATGTTCTTACACTTTGCTTCCCGGGGGCGGGGGGGCTAGAGTAGGGGCCCTAGGTAGTGCGGGGGCCCTAAGTCATCTGGGCTGAGCAATGCATCACTTTAGAATAGGGACCCTTATTCCACATCTGTTTTCACAATGTTCAGGGTTTGTTCACACAGTGTACCAGGAGCTTATACACATTGTATTCTGACCCTTACTGCTTACTCATAAATAGAAATCTAGGTCTACTAGGTCCTTACTAAGGATATATTGGTAATAAATCCCTTATTGTGCATTGTCAAGTTATCACAGGTTTCCCTCAGTTCTCTGCCCAAACTTGAAAAGAGCTTTGTCCTCAAGGACGCAAAGGAACAACTCAAATCTTCTCTTTTCTTTTCTTTATTAAAGATTGGGTCGATCAGGTCGAAAACCTTGAAATAAACAAACATTGCATTGGCATTAGGATCAAACTCAACAAACAAAAAGACAAACTGTAAACTTGTAGTTAATAATGGCAAATAAACTTTAAGTTTAATCAAATAAGTGTTAGTTTTTAAGTTTACCACTTCAGCAGTTAAAAGTTGTCATATACAAACAAATTCAGCTGTCCAGTTCACATAAGTAGACTAAACTACATTGAAACATAGCAAGCATCAAAGATGGCATTTCTTCAGCATAAACATGCAAGACCAAACAATTGCTGTCAACACATCTTAAGAAATCTGCTACATATTTCAAGTAAATGTGTCAAATGTTCATTACCAGTTGCGTCTTGAACATCAACTGAGGGGTTTCTTTGTTTTAGGATGGTTGTTTTAGGCTTTCAGGTGAGTATTCACAACCTTTTCTGTATTTCTTTTGTTCTGACATGTTCTCATGCTGGTGATCCAATATGGATTCTCACAGGAAGTTCACTGGAAGCAACAGGAAGTCCAGTGCTCACACACCTGCTGCACTCTCTGCCCCCTGCTGGTTTGGGGGTCTAGAGATAAGACACCAGTGACTTGTGAATGAAGGATGTTCTGTGGGTTGACAAATCACCTCCCACTTGATCTCCTGGTTCTCGAACCCAGGGAGGTCACACTGCTTCTGGATACTTGGTGTGGATTTATTTTTTGTTTTACTTTTGTCCTTTGGCAGGTATCAGAACAATGACAGTTCTGACCGTTCTTTGTAGACTCATGGATGGGTTTTCTTTGTATTTTTTCTTTTAGGCCTGGTCTCTCCAACCTCCCACTTTGGTTTGTTTGGGGCTGTGATCGGCTTTTTGTTATGTTTGCTTCTGGCACATGCTCCTGCCTCCCACTTTGGCCTTTGTCCTGTTTTCCAGTGTGCCCTTGTGTTACAACGGTGGCCCTCATGGAGCGGGCAAAGTGAGTTCTGGTTGTATGGGCAGCCATATCCACTTCCTCAAAAAGGTCTGGATGTGTTCCACCAACAGTTATTCCTAGCGGGCTGTCCCAGAGGACCAGGTCTCCAATCACTTTCATTCTCTGCGGGGCAAGTCTTCCTTCTCGGTGACTGATTAGTAGTTCTATGCGCTCTGGTCTGCGCAGATCTTCCAGTCTCATATCTGGAAAGAATTTCTGTAGTTTTTCAGGTCTGATGCCTCTGTTCACCTTGGCAATTTCATCCAGGCCATAGCACAGGAGCTCGTGGGCCCTCTCTTTGCCTTTGGCTGTCCTGACTTTCACTTTCAGTAGATATCTCCTGGTTTTTACCTTCATGGCCATTCCTCCGACCCCAGACACGATCAGTGTTACTTTTTCACTGCGCAGGTTCAGTCTTCTGGCAGCTTTGTGGGTGATGTAATTTGTGTCCGATGCTAGGTCTATCAGAGTTCCTATTTTTTGTCCTGCATTGGCAGTCACCTCTAACAACATTAGAATCACTGGTGGCTCTTGACGTGCACTTGACTCCATAACTCCAGGCTTGTCAGTACAGTATGACTTTGCCGTGGTGTTGGTGAAAGCTTGCCTAAACTTTTCTGCCATGTGTGGTGACAGTTGTGACACAAACTTCTCCTGCTCCTCTGTGAGCTTTTGCCTACTCATGACTGGCCTATGTTTTCTGTCTGTCTTTGGGCAAAGGACATAATGGTGGTCTTCAGAGCTACTACAGTCCCAGTTCCGACAGAGGTAAGTATCTTTACATTTGTTTTCCTCCTCATGACATTCTAGGCATCTTGTGCAGGCTCCCAGTTTTTCTACAGCATCCATCTTGTCTTTGGGTGTCATTTCTTTAAACTCTGTGCAAAAGAAGAGGTTTTCTCTGTGTCTTTCATTTCCACAGACGACACACCCATCTTTTCTTGTCGACTGGGTTGAGGCATATTTCTCCAAGTTACCAGACTTGTCATATGACTTCCCACTAACGCCAAGCTGGTCTAGTCTCTCTAGAATTTCTTCTTGTGTTTTAAGGAATATGAGTAATTTATCAAAATTATTGTCTGGTGTGACACTGTTTTCTGGGTTTATCATGAATTTGAGCAAGTCTGTCTTTATGTCATCTGGCAATTTACTCTCTATAGACTGAATAACTAGAGGATTCTTGATGGCGCCGGTGTTGCCAAGCTCAGCAAGGTCATTCAGGGCTTTCTCAATGATCTGGATGAAGTCAATGACTTTTCTGGGTTGGTGTGACTTTAAGGGAGGAACCTTTTCCAGGTCACTAACTATCTCCAGAGCGATTGTGGTTTTGTTACCATATCGGTTTTCTAGCACTCTGAACATTTCTTCTGCTGTCTTATATGTGGCTAACCGGAGGTCTCTGCTTATTTTTTCCTCTACACTGTCAAGGAGCTGGAACTTTTTTGCTTCAATTGAGCCGGTTGGCTCCCCCTGCCTTTGGAGACTCACCCAATCCTTTTTCCATTGATGGAAAGTTCTTCTGGAACCATTGAATTTGGGCAAGGTTGTGGGTTTGATTTTAAGAATTGGCTGCTGATTGGGCTGCAGGGCTACAGGCACCTCGGAAACTCTCCTCCTTTGCTCCTCTTCTGCAGCCCTCTGTGCTGTGAGGAATTCTGCCCCTCTGGCTTCTAGGAGGTTCTTTAGTGTTCTCAGCCCTTTCACTCTTCCATTCAGACTTGCCTTCTGAGTTGCTGGGATCCATTTCTCCCACTCTGCGAGGCTTATACTTGCATCTTGAACAAGCACCTTTGCACAGGTCAACTGAAAGTCATAGCCATCTTTGTTCACGGCAGACACAGGAGTGATATGAGCTCTTTCACAGGCTGCTTCTGCTTCCTCAATTGCAAACCCCAACTCGTCTTCTCCATACCTAGACCAGAGGTTGGACTGGACTGTTCTTCTGACTTCCTCTAGTCTTAAGTTGCAGTCTTCCATGGTCTTCTCCAGGTCTGTTTCTAGTTGCTCATTTAGCTTCTGGTCTTTGTGTTCCTCCTCAGCTCCCATCTCCGCCAGTAAGCCAAACTTGTAATCATCACTGCACTCGCTGACGTTTCTTGCATGGGAGTTGAGCTTGTTGAACTCTTCTTGTAGTTCAGTTTTGGACATGTGTTCAGCTGCTCTGCTCATGTGGTTGACTTGCTTGTTGAAGGCACTTTTAGCCAAAGCCCTTTCATGCTTCAGCTGCTTCACAGTCTTTCCAAGAGCTTCGGCGGCCATTTTCCCAGTCACCTCTGCGTCGACAGCTTATTTGACTTGAGGCCTTTAATCCTTGTCTTCACTGCCACGTTGGTTTTCGACTGTCAAGTTATCACAGGTTTCCCTCAGTTCTCTGCCCAAACTTGAAAAGAGCTTTGTCCTCAAGGACGCAAAGGAACAACTCAAATCTTCTCTTTTCTTTTCTTTATTAAAGATTGGGTCGATCAGGTCGAAAACCTTGAAATAAACAAACATTGCATTGGCATTAGGATCAAACTCAACAAACAAAAAGACAAACTGTAAACTTGTAGTTAATAATGGCAAATAAACTTTAAGTTTAAGCAAATAAGTGTTAGTTTTTAAGTTTACCACTTCAGCAGTTAAAAGTTGTCATATACAAACAAATTCAGCTGTCCAGTTCACATAAGTAGACTAAACTACATTGAAACATAGCAAGCATCAAAGATGGCATTTCTTCAACATAAACATGCAAGACCAAGCAATTGCTGTCAACACATCTTAAGACATCTGCTACATATTTCAAGTAAATGTGTCAAATGTTCATTACCAGTTGCGTCTTGAACATCAACTGAGGGGTTTCTTTGTTTTAGGATGGTTGCTTTAGTCTTTCAGGTGAGTATTCACAACCTTTTCTGTATTTCTTTTGTTCTGACATGTTCCCATGCTGGTGATCCAATATGGATGCTCACAGGAAGTTCCCTGGAAGAAACAGGAAGTCCAGTGCTCACACACTGACTGGACTCACACTGCCCCCTGCTGGTTTGGGGGTCTAGAGATAAGACACCAGTGACTTGTGAATGAAGGATGTTCTGTGGGTTGACAAATCATGCATGAACAAGACATTTGCGAATAAATGTCTAACAACCGTCTGATTTTGCTTAGTACATGCCTTACAAGTCACTTACTAAGGCATTAATATTGTATGTATTAGTGCTAATAGATGTTTCCCTGAAATAAAGTGTTACCCTCATTTCTTAATCATTAACTTCTACCGTTAGTAAATGGTTTGTGTGTGCTGATGTAACTGTTCGCTAAGCAAAGTTAAGCCTTAGTTAAGCCTTATTTTAACATTAGTCAACCCTTAGTGAATCACGAGTTAGTCATTATGCATTTCTTGGTAATGATTCATTTATGGTGATTGAACTTTCTGATAAGCATTAGTAAACCATCATTAAAATGTCAGATAACCCACCTTTATTTATGAAAAAACATTATCTCTTTGTTGCCTCCTACCACCTAACCATTACCAAGTACTATTAGGCATGTATGGCAACGGTTTGTAAACTCTTGCTTTAGCATTAGTGAAATCTTAATTAACCCTTTTGTAATGGTTAGTGTGTGATGACTGGTAACATGGCAAACAGTAAGTTGAGGCTCATGTGACTGCCCCTCATGGATGTTTCTGGACATTAACAAATGACTTGATACTGAACTGATCTAAAGTGAAAACCTTCCCATGCTTTACAACACATTAACAAATGACTTGTTAAGCATTGCTTATGCATTATCAAGGATTTACAACCCATTACTTAAGTATATCTGGGGAACTGCTCTAAAGTGAAAGCCTGTTATGGCTTCACAACACATTAACAAATGATTTGATAAGCATTGCTTATGCATTATCAAGGATTTATAACCCATTACTTAAGTATACCTGGGGAACCGATCTTTGTTGGGAAAATTAGGGGATGCCTGGCATCCCTTGGCATCTGCGACGACACGCCACTGGGCTGGGGTAGTTAAAGCTACAGTCTGTGGCTTTTTTTTTTTTAAGCATAATGTCTGGAACTGTCCGGGGAATTCTGAAAGTAGTACATGAAATACCCCAATACGAAAAAAAAACGACTTCTCTAGGTCCCCTATGTCCCGCTAGCTCCCTCCAAAGCCAGCGGGTTTGTTTACAAAATTGAAGACCGGCCCTGTAAAAGGTAACGAGGTGGGCTCTGCTACCTGTCAATCACCGATAAACATCGTGTATTGAGTATTTATTATATTTATTTTATTTTTACTTTATTATGGGCTATACTTACTGTGTATTCCGTGTTCGCAAATATCAGGTGAGTTTAGGAATGAAGAGTTGTGTACGTACATCTGGCTGAATGTGTTTTGAGGGGCGGGACAGGAAGTTGAATAATACTTTATTTTTCGGTGCAAAATAAGGCATTTCTTGCATTTTGCGACTACGGAGGTATCCGCTTTCAACTCAAAAAAACGTATGACAACAACAAATCCTGCAGACTGCAGCTTTAAGAAGGCAATGGTTCTTGTTTTGTTTTTATTTAACTGAAGTACACACCCCTACCATTAAATATTCAGATATGAAACGCGATATTTGGCTGAGAGCTATATTTTATGTCTTGCAGGAGCCTTGAAGAAGAACACAATGACCCATACCATCACAAGGAAGGATGCGGAGAAGGCAGTCTCCAAATGGCTGATTGGGGCTAGGGACAGGGGGGGGAATAGACAGGCCCGTCAGGCCAGAGTGGTAGCTCCTCCAGAAATGTAATTAGGGCCCGAGCACCGAAGGGTGCCATCGCCGCTTGCGGCTTTAATTTCTTTCTTTTTCTTTCACGCGTGCACACAAAATTAAAGCCTGTTTTAACCACATTCTCAATAGTCAGTGTTATGTTTCAGCTTTTCAGATATTGGCTTGTAAAACATGTATTTAGAGTTGTTAGCAATTGAAGTAAAAGTATTTTATCGCTGTTTGTGTAAAGAACTGGGCTGACTGTAATAAGCCCACGCAATACCTGAACGGGTAAAATCAGGGACCCATAATGAGCCCGCATGGGGCCACTAAGTGTGGGATACAGATGGGAGAAACCTGTGCTGCCCAAGTAGGTTTTAGCTGGGGCCCACATGAAACCCATAAAGGGGCCACTCGGTGTGGGACCTAGATGGGGGAAACCTGGGTTGCCCGAGTAGGTTTTAGCTGGGGCCCATATGAAACCCATAAATAACCCATAAAGGGGCCACTCGGTGTGGGACCTAGATGGGGGAAACCTGGGTTGCCCGAGTAGGTTTTAGCTGGGGCCCATATGAAACCCACCTTTAGCCCAACTGGGCTTGCCCACATGGGGCCACCGCTTAACCTGCGGCCAAAACCGACTTGAGCCCAGCTGGGCAGCCCACGTTCAACCCATATGGGACCCACAAGGGTGTGTTGGCAGGGATGGTAGGCCTACAGGCAATGAGGCAGAGATCACAGGGAGATGAGAAACACCAGGAGATCAGATAGAGATAGAAGAGGAAAGAGGAGGAAATGAAAGAGGACCAACAGAGAATGAGGAAACAGAGAAAGATGAAATAGGAGATGAAGAAACAGGTATACAGTGCGAGAGGAGTAAGAGAAGAAACAGGGACAGGAGAGATGGAGAGTGGAGAGTCTGAAGTAGAGGGAGATGCAGAATCTGAGACTGAAGTGAGAGGAGAAAGAGAGAGCAGATGCCATCCCAGTAGGCCTATATGGACAGAAAAACAACACATACGGTTTAAAAAAGATAACCCTTGGCTTATTGTCAATGGTGAACATCTTGGATGCAAACTCTGCAAAAAAAGTGAAAGGCCTTGGAGTGTTGCTTTGTGTCGCTTTGTGCTGTGTCGCGTTGTGTTGCGTCACGGTCTGTCTGATCAAAAATAGTTTACCCACCTCTAATTTGACCACTACAGCCTGTGCCTAAACCAAAACCATCCCTAAACCAAACCTGTTACAGGAGCACGCCTTAACTTGAAAAGGGGGCCAATGCCTATTGGACACACGCGATGGTGGGTTCAAATCAGCGTGTCATCCACAGACATCATATAGGAAGACTAGATGCGTCGTCCGCGTTCCCGTCATGCAAGCCGAACGTCCGCGCATGGCGGCCATGTTAGAGCAGCCTTCTGGCTCAACCAGTTGCAGTGAGTTTTTTGGCCATCTTCAGATGGCCATAATTCCCTCAAATTTATTTCGATTTTCGAAAGGGTTGGTTTTTTACACAGTATAAAAAAATCCAAACGAAAGTAGGCTATATATTGATAATGCATAGTGATGCATATCCACATCTTTATTATATAATATTACATTAAATTATAATGTTAATAGGTCTAAAAAAACATGTACAATATAATTCAGTAGGCTTATTCAGGTAATTAAATAGACCCCATAAACAAATGCACGACGTAGGCCTAATCTTTTATGTTTTCAGTAAAATAACAAATATTCTACTTTGGTTTCGACAGCTCCACCTTGTGTTCAAAATGAGTCGTGACGCTAAAGCCATCCAGATATAATTAACTTGTTGCGCTGTAGGCTACATCTCTCTTCCAGTACGTCATCTCTGTCGTCTATAATTTGATGCAATGAATATATTAATGCCGTCAACGTAATGCACAGCAATGATCAAAATGTGTATTAGCTGTAGGTCTATCTAATTTTTTGGACAAATAGGAAAATAAATAATAATAAATAATAATAAATAAAAATAAATGGGAAGCATAGGCCTATTACTCTCCTGGGCGTTTTACCCCAGTCTACACTTAGGCCTACGTTTTAAGGAGCCCTACCATTTATAAACACGTGTCAATATTTCTGCGAAGCAACAGAATACATTTTTAAGTATCCCAACGTTTCAACTCTTCACTTTACTTCAGATCATGTAACGGAGGGTCTGTGGAGAGTTTAGGCTGCTCTAATATGGCCGACCTGTGCGGACGTGCTTGATGACGTATCTAGTCTTCATATATGATGTCTGTGGTGTCATCTAGGCCTAATGTATACGCAATGGATGATGACATAATGTTGCAGGCATATTCCGGCAGTTTATGGACACTTGGGCAAGCGTGTGAGTAATTGGCGAGGTGATGGACTGTAGCAGTCGAGTATCAGTGGTGTAGTCTGCTTTTTATGGTGGGTAGGCTATACTGTATATTTCAGCATTTTTTGAAGTGGGTATAGTTTATATTTCAGCATTTTTTGAAGTGGGTATACTGTATATATTTGTGCTATTCAAAATAATGGATCAATCAATTTTAAGTGTGTATACTGAAATCCCTGAAATGTAGAAGTGGGTAAGCCTATACTCCGTATACCGGCGATCTACGTAGACTACACCACTGCCGAGTAGGCTATTAATGTGACCAGCGGTCCGTCTTACCTCGGGAGTCGTGATCAGTCGTCTTTTTTCAGATTCAGTGCTCCAGTAATGCAGGAAATCCGACCATGGCGCTTGTGTGAGTAATTGACCGCACCAGAAAAGTTTTCTAGGCGTTGCACTCCGTGCGAATCTTGTAAGCTTGGAAGCTAAGTTGCTTGAACTTCAACTGCATGTGAAATGTGCTGCTGTCCGTCACATGAGAATCCCGGCAGAGCAGTAAAAGAATGTCTGTGCCTTTACATAGCGCGGGGGGGGCACACACGACGGGGGGGACATGACGTACCCAGATTTTCATTCACGTGGACCCGTCCCCCTCACTTTGGAGAAAATATCTGATTTCTGCCTTTGCATTTTGCAATGTGCGAAATAGCGCCTCCCTGGACCATTCACTTTCATATGTGGCAAAAAACGGCATTACACTCTATAAACGGCTCTGTCAGACTGTGTCAGCTGACTCAACAGTGACACCAGCTAGCGACATAGAATCTCTCTCTGCTTGCGATGGTGTGGTGAGGTATTGCAGAATTAAGCAAATGCATTGAAGTTAATGACAGTAAATTTATTTTGTCATTGGCTAGCCACTGAAGTCCCAGATTTGAAGCGCCATAAGCTTTTTGCTTCTCACGGTGATTGGCTTTTGACAGGGCTAAATTCAGGAAGTGGAGAAGAGCAGGCGTCATATTTACATTGTATTTGTGGCTCAGACCAATTGCTTTTGTTATTAATGTCGAAGACAGTCCCTTTCTTGCTAACTCTGATGTGGATTACAAAAACTGTGGAACGTGAACGATGGTGGTGGAACGCATGGATTAAAAGTTGGGATTTAGCTGCTTTCAAGACAACGTTTTAAGGTGAATTCATATCCGCTGTGACGCTGTTTGTAGTTGCTGAAGTTAACAGATGTTAATTGTTCAGAAGGGGTTTTTTTTGTCTCTGTAGTGGACCTGTTTTCGAGTGAAAAGACAGCTTAGGGACAGCCAGCTGTCGTGTCGGTCTCTTGTTTTGTAGCCTGGCCTATGCTGTGAACATCGGACTTAATGTCTTTTACGGATTTTTGGAATGATGATTGCGGTGGTGTCATTCTGTTGGGTGCATTTACTGTGGACAGGGGCAGGGGCGCCTGCAGACTTGGCCAGTAAGGTACGCACCCCCCCCCCCAAAAAAAAAGAAATGACAGCGGACGATGACACCGGAGGAGAAAAAAAACATAGGGTTGGAGTATAGTCAGTATGTCTGGGGTGGTTTTCTTTATCAGTCGTCTTATTGCTTTAGGATAGGAAACAAGGTAACTTGTTGACGTTGACAAGGTGTTGGCCTATACGGTTTTGAAAACCTTTTGGCTATATTTGCGTTTCACTTCTTTGGGTGCAGCCATGCATACGCTTACTATCACTATTTTTTTTGAACTGCAGCGACTTCCCCGACTATGCTACTACGAAGGCCTGCATGAACTTGTGTTCTCTCTCGTGCATGGGGATGAAACAAGTAGGCTATGGCAGACGCCATATCATTAGATACAACTTTTCAAGCGTTAGGCTATAGGCCTACTTTTCGACTCGGGTAGAAAGTTGGCGCAGAGGTGTCTGCTGCAGCATGATGAATGAAGTTCACGTCACAATGGCTGAGCTGGGACCATAAAAAGCCCGGGCACGTTGTGCAAGAAAAGGCAGAAAGCGACTACATCAGCCTGTTAACCCACCGGGGAGTGCACTGAATGTTAGTCCAGGCTGATAACAAATGCGCAATAGAGACAGAGCAGAGAACCAACGACGCACTCGAACACAAATCGCAGAATGCTGTTCATGTCAGCAAACAGGAAAACGTGCGCAATAAGCATTAGAAAACACCCAAACTGCATGTCATCAAAACATGCAGAATTGCTTTAGAACTAATGCTTTCCCGAACATAATGTATTTGCGTAGCAGACATAGACCAACTGTCAGTGCTGCCGTCAGAAGCTAGTAGGCTACAAAACAAAGTCGTACCTCTCATAAAACCGTCTCTGTAGAAAGCCACAATACACAAAACGGTAACCAAAACACTTAAGAAAATATGACACCAGAAGCCAAGTACCCTATATTTCCCGCGGCGGGCTCAGTGATGAATGAAACAGCTTAGCCTATCTGTAGGCCTACTGCTACCACCCAATGCCTCTTCCTAGCCCACATGACACTGGATTTTGGCTACGATTGAAACTTGTCACTTTCAAGACATTAACTTCGGTTATTTGATTTTTCTGCCATCAGCGACGCCACGACATAGGCTATGTGTTATTCCAAGTGGGAAATGGAGAGCTGTCTTTGCTAACTAGAACTAGGCCTACTATAACCTGACTCTCGCGCAGATGGATTGTCATCCATCAGGGCAGCATCTCCTGTGAAACAGATAGGTAAAGACATCAGGGCAGCATCTCCTGTGAAACAGACAGGTAAATACATCAGGGCAGCATTCTCCTGTGAAGCAAACAGGTAAAGACATCAGGGCAGCATCTCCTGTAAAACAGACAGGTAAAGACATCAGGGGCCACATAACAGAAACTTCCTAAGTCTGAAATCCTATCTTATCTTGAGATAGGAAGGGATTTAGGAATTTTGCTATAACAGAAGGAGGTTTCCTAACTTAACTTAGGAAGAAATCCTATCTTATCTTAAGATAGGAATATAGCCATTCCAGAAGCATCCTAAGTTAGGAATATCTTAACTTAGGATGCCTAAGTTAGGAGACCATACACCCTGTCCTAAACTCAGGATACCACTGTTACTGGTGCTTTTTTTGCATTATGCACAATGTCAGCAACATGGGGCATCAAACCAAAACACCTAGAGCAGTGATGCCTGGGTTAATGGGGGCATTTTGTTTTCAAGAGAGAAAAAATGGTACTGGTACGGTTACCACAGAAGCTTCCCAACCAGGCAGGCTACAATTCCATAGTTGCCTGATGTAGGCCTAAATCATTTTACCATTTGAAGTCTGTCATTGTTCTATCCATGCAATATAGCCTACCTTTATTTAGAAATTAAAATAGGAAATAGTTTGAAAGCCAAACACATTTCCTATTAACAAGTGTAGCCTTTGAATTAGGCCTACTTCTTTGACCATGGGGTTTGCACATCAAACACTGATTTTGCAACGTCCAACAAAAAAGCAACTGACTTCACGTAGCCTACGTGCTGATGTTGTGACAGGCTTATGAGCACAACGTGCGCTCCCTCGCCAAAGTCTCCTCTCAGGAGTTGAACAGGACAAGTTACTAGGTTTCATTGATTTGAATAAGCTACTTGATCATGGGAATTTGCACATTGTTAAAACAGCATTCATCAGGTGGCGGATTTGCGACGGGAACTGCTGAAATTGACAACACGGCTATGAGGAAACTTTTGAGGATTCTTAGCTACAAATGTAGCCTACATGAATGATGGAAATGAACGCCCTCCTTATATTCACTGTATTTTTTCGTCCGTAATTATTAATAATTAGGCTATTGCGTTCTCCCCCCAACACGTAGCCTAGGTTACAACTGGCTGCCCGCCGCTTCAAAAGTGAAGTCGTTACATTCTATCAATCTCGTGCACATTCGAAATGGCAGAAACAGACACGACCAATCGAAAAAATCAGTATGATAGAGGAGTTAGGAATTCCTAATTTAAGATAGGATGGGGGGGCAAAAATAAGATAAGAAACGGCTAGGGACTTAGGAATTCGTTCTGTAATAGGAAGTTAGGATTTTTCCTATCTTACTGTTCCTATCTTAAGTTAGGATGAGCATTTAAGAATTTTTCTGTTATGTGGCCCCTGGGCAGCATCTCCTGTGAAACAGACAGGTAAAGACATCAGGGCAGCTAGCCTAGTTAACTAGCGCCACCCGATGGCGGCCAATTTGTTTATTTCTTTTTTTATTGTGTTGACATCATATTTGAATTAAAGGCTGTGGCTGTTAGAGTAATGACTTGTTGGTGGCAGGAGATTCTTACTGTCTGATCTTCTCACTGGGACTTCAGGATCAGGATCTGTAGACCAACACAAAGACACACATTCACCCACATGCATCATCCAATGGCTTGAGAGGTCTGGGCTGATACATAAATACACAATCATCTGGACATGAAAATACAAATACACATGTACATACAGTAAGAAGAATATATTTGTACTCCCTTTTATTAGTTCATACATTTAATTTTAAATTGGTCATTAAATATGGTCTGATCTTCACTAGAATCACATGAATGAACAAACGGTGCAAGTTTTTAACTAATACCTCACAAACAACGCAGTGCACCTTGTCCCCGCCTATCGCACATGCCTGCAGAGGGGGAAGGTGATCACTAAAACAGTTAAAACGTGGACAGAGGAGGCCAAACTGACTCTTCAGGGGTGTCTGGACTGTACTGTGTGGGATGAGTTTATCAATTCATCCCAGAACATCAACGAGCTCACAGACATAGTCAGCTCATGGGTAACATACTGTGAGGACACAGTCATCCCCACCAAAGCTATTAAAGTATACCCCAACAACAAGCCATGGGTCATTAACAACCTAAAAAAACTGTTGAACCAGAAAAAGCAGGCATTTAAGAAAAATAACATGAATGAAGCATCCAAAAAGACATTAAGCGTGAAATAAGGAGGGCTAAATTGGAATATAAAAACAAAGTGGAGTTAAAACTGAGCACAAACAGCCTAGGCTCAGCATGGGACTCAGTTAAAACTATGGTCGGACTGAATGATAAAACAAAGAAGAAAATGACTTTGGATGGTTATCCAACAGACTCCACCCTAGCCCAAGAGCTGAACACCTTTTACACACGATTTGACACAAAACATCATTTTAAAAATGAAATTTTAGATCTCAAACATGAACTGCTAACTTCCACCCAGCCAGTAGCATGTTTTTTTTCCATTCCCAGTGTGATTAAGACTTTTAAACATTGTAAAGCGAAAACAAGCCCTGGACCAGATAATATCTGTGGTTATCTGTTGTCCTGTTGTGCAGAGCAACTTGGCCCTATTTTTAGATATATTTTTAATTTATCCTTGGAACTTCAGATGGTTCCTGATATATGGAAGCAATCAATGATAGTGCCTATAGCAAAACATTATCACCCCAAGACCCTAAATGACTTCAGGTCCATCGCACTCACATCACGTGTTATGAAGTCATTTGAGAAACTGGTCAAAAAAAGCATTATCCTGAAGACAAACCACCTGCTTGACCCCCTACAATGTGCATACAGAACCAACAGGGGTGTCCAAGATGCAACCATAACCCCTCTCAACCTCATCATCAAACACCTGGAGGGCACCAAGACCCATGTCAGAACACTGTAGCCTTTTCATCAGCTTTCAACACGATTCAGCCCCATCTACTAGTGCAGAAGCTTCTACATCGCTTCCAACTGTACCCCTGCCTATCTGGTTGGCTACTAGACTTTCTCATCAACCGCTCCCAGAGAGTAAGAGTAAATGGTCACCACTCAGGACTATTTTCTACATCTACAGGCTCTCCACAGGGTTGTGTTTTATCACCGCACCTCTATATCCTCTACACAGACGACTGTCACTCTGGAATGGACAGTCGCCACATCATCAAATTTGCAGATGACACTGTCATTGTGAGTCTGCTTGAGGACAAGGAATCTGCACATGGTCCCATTATAGACTATTTTGTGAATTGGTGTCAAGAAGCTATGCTGGAGCTCAACGTGTCCAAGACGAAGGACATGTGCATTGACTTCAGACAAAAAGCTCCAAACCCTACCCCTACCACGATAAATGGAAGCAACATAGAAATAGTACACCAGTACAAATACTTGGGGTCCATCATAGATGACAAACTAACTTTTAACAGCAACACTGATATGCTGTGCAAAAAAGGGCAGCAGCGACTATACTGCCTTAGGAAGTTGGCAAGGTTCCACGTGGACAAGACCCTAATGACTTTGTTTTATAGGTCTTTTATAGAATCAATTCTTACATTCTCTGCGATCTGTTGGTATGCCTTCCTTAATGTTCAGAGCAAGAATGCCATATCAAAGATTATTAAGGTTTGTAGCAATATTACTGGTGTTCATCAGAAAAGCATGACTGCGCTGTACGAGGAACAGGTAATAAGGAAGGCCAAATGTATTTTAGAAAATTACTCCCATCCCCTGCATAAGGAATTCCAGTTTTTATCTTCTGGTTCCCGCTTTAAATGCCCAATAGCTAGGACAAATAGATATAAAAATTCATTTTTACCCTCTGCTATTCAGCTGCTAAATTCCACTAGGAAGCATAGATAGCCATGAGTTGTATGTTTAGCTACTCTAAGCCCTACTCTGTAGATCTTTCTTAGATTACATATTTATCTTAACCCCTCCACCTTTTTTATGCGTTTTAAACGGTTATTTATGTCTGTTAAATGTTTTATGTGGGTGTGTGTGCGGGTGTGAGAGGTGTACCACCACTGCAAAACAATTGCCCATACTGGGACAAATAAAGGCTGCTACTACTACTACTACTACTACAATTGCATGTCATCATATTTTTACTGACCACAATGTAATACTCAATTTAAATTTAAAGGTAAGAAATTCTAAAGGGTTTATTTGTGTGTGTGTGTGTGTGTGTGTGTGTGTGTGTGTGTGTGTGTGTGTGTGTGTGTGTGTGTGTGTGTGTGTGTGTGTGTGTGTGTGTGTGTGTGTGTGTTTCAGACTAACAATCTAGTATATCCGGAATGATGTGTGCCTTAGTTGCTGTTTTGAGATAAAGAAGAACATTGTTGTGAGTCATTAATAAAGCACAAGTGATGAGCTTGATGAATATGTGTGTGTTTGTCAATTTTCTTGTCCAACCTGCTGCAGATATCTTGACCATTTCCTGCTTGAAGACTGAATCTAATGTCTCCTCCAGCTGCATCTTCAGTGCAGACACAGATTCCTTCAGGGGCTCAAAGAAGCGGCTTTGGTTGAAGGTCCTTCTGGTCACAGCACTGCATGGATCACAAGCCATAGACACCATGTTCTACACAGAGACCGTCGGTAGAAGACAATTGTGTCAGTATCCATTCGCCTACCTCTCAAGACATGGTTAATATGGTGTTGAGGACTATTTCATTTTCAATTTGCAATTCAAATAGTTCTGGGTATTAAATATTAGGCCTATATATATATTGCATATATTGTGTTTCATCACTAATTATTATTTATCAGTAGCTACAGTCATTGCAAAAAGTTTTGTCGCATATCCATGTGTTTGGAAATACAGCTAATAACCTGTCTTTCAATTAATCAGTTAATCAGTTTTCAGTGCAACAAATTATTTTTTGTGCATAAAACCTTACTTTGGAGGGTTGTAGCCGTCATATCAGTCAATTTTGAAGCCAAGTGATTACCGGTAATTGAAAGTCAGGTACAATATACAGTGCCCTCCATTATTATTGGCACCCCTGGTTGAGATGTGTTTTTTAGCTTCCAATTATTATTATTTTTCTCTAAATAATATGGGACCTTAATGGAAAAAAAGAGAAAAATCCAACCTTCAATACAAGTGCATTTATTCAGTGGGGAAAAAATCCCACATAAAGAAATAATTATTTGACATCAAATAATGTGTGTCACAATTATTAGCACCCCTGTTGTTAATATTTTGTACAACCCCCTTTTGCCAACAAAACAGCACCTAATCTTCTCCTATAATGTTTCACAAGATGGGAAAAGACAGAAAGAGGGATCTTCAGCCATTCCTCTTTGCAGAATCTCTCTAAATCATCCAGAGACCTGGGTCCTCTCCTCTGTACTCTCCTCTTCAGCTCACCCCACAGGTTCTCAATGGGGTTGAGGTCTGGGGACTGAGATGGCCATGGGAGGAGCTTGATTTTGTGTCTGGTGAACCATTTCTGTGTAGATTTGGCCATATGTTTAGGGTCATTGTCTTTCTGAAAGACCCAGTGACGACCCATCTTCAGCTTTCGGGCAGAGGGCAACAGATTTTGATTTAAAATGTCCTGGTATTTCAAAGCATTCATGATGCCATGCACCCTAACAAGCTTCCCAGGGCCTTTGGAAGTGAAACAGCCCCACAGCATCACTGACCCACCCCCATACTTCACAGTGGGTATGAGGTGCTTTTCAGCATGCGCATCTTTCGTGGCATGCCAGACCCACTTAGAGTGTTTGTTGCCAAAAAGCTCAATCTTGGTCTCATCTGACCAAAGCACACGGTCCCAGTTGAAGCCCCAATACCCCTTGGCGAACTCCAGACGTTTGCGTTTATGATTGTGGGTGAGGAAAGGTTTTCTCCGTGCATGCCTCCCAAACAGCTTGTTGGCGTGTAGACAGCGCCTGATGGTTGATTTGGAGACTTTGTGACCCCAGGATGCTACCATTTGTTGTAATTCTGTAACAGTGAGCTTTGGAGATCTTTTGATTTCTCTTACCATCCTCCTCACTGTGCGTGGTGGCAAAATAAACTTGGGTCCTCGTCCAGGCTTGTTTACCACTGTTCCAGTTGTTTTGAACTTCTTAATTATTCCTCTCACAGTAGATATGGGCAGCTGCAGTTGAGTGGCAATCTTCTTGTAGCCTCTGCCTGACCTGTGAAGGTCGACGCACATCTGCCTCACTTGTATGCTGTGTTCCTTTGTCTTTCCCATGTTTAAGAGTGGATAAGAGAAATGGCCTCGGTGTCACATCATATTTATTCCCCAGGGAAGCAGGAAGTGATGAATTACTAATTAAATGTTCCTACATACTCTGGAAAACTTTGTAAACTACTGTAGAAATGACAGAAATGCTTCAATTATATTTATTTCCTGGGAATTGTTAAGGGTGCCAATAATTGTGGAACAGGTGATTTAATGAAAAAGGATTTTTTTTATTTTCCTACAATTCATTTGAGTTGAAGGCTACATTTTCCTAAATTTTTCAGTGTGACAGTATTCTTCTGCAATAAACACTGAATTTATTTTAAGGCTTTTAACACATCTCAACCAGGGGTGCCAATAATTATGGAGGGCACTGTATCACGAAAGTGAATACACCCCTCACAGTTTTGCAGATTTTTGAGTATATCTTTTCAAAGCATTACAGAAATGTAACTTTGACGCAATGATTAGTGACCTTTTAACAACATATGTAACCGCTTAAATTTCTTGTTCACTCAGAAAAAAACAAAATACAGCCATTAATGTTTGAACATGTACTCACAAAAGTGAGTACACCCCAAATTAAAATCCGGTAGAGAAGGGGCTATGTTGGCTCGAATCGTCTCGAAATGAAACAAAATGAAAAGGGATGACAAGGGAGGTCATCAGTGTGTGTTTCAACCTTTCTTTGCATTGAACTTTTAAATTTTGAGTCTGCATCTGGCTTAAATAGATTGGTGTGAGATTTGAATGCAATCCTATGGAGAATATCGTGATCTGCTTCAGTAGTCACAGTGCATGTTGACATGCATGTTTCTTTTAGGTGTATTTCAGATTGCCAATGTTGACAGCATCCATGCATCCCCAAACCATGTCAGTCCCACTACCATGCTTGGCTTATGAGAGGATACACCTTTTTTGTAAAACTCACTTGTTTACCACTACACATGCTTGACACCATCTAAAGCAAATTTGTTTATCTTGGTCTCTTCAGATCACACGACATGGTTCCAGTGATCCATATCCTTGGTCTGTTCATCTCTCTTGAGACCAAGATAAACAAATTTGCTGTAGATGGTGTCAAGCATGTGTGGTGGTAAACAAGTGAGTTTTACAAAAAAAGGTGTATCCTCTCCTGATCAGCTCTGTCACCTCAGAGCGCCTTCTCTCAATGGAGTGGATCATCTCAGTAAACATCCTCTCACTCTCCTCCACTGCTGTCTGTGTATCCGACTGATAGGACACAGACAGACACACACAGACACAGACACACACACACACACACAAAATGAGTTACATTGACTGGGAGCCCTTCTTTACTCATATTTGTTTAAACTGAGACTAAATGTAAAGATGTGCCAGTATATAGCTGTGAAATCCTCTGGCAAACAGCATTCATCATAATAACTACTATCTCATTAGCCAGAAACCTGCTGCAGATTGTCTTCTCCTCTGGTCAGTTCTCACCTTGAGAGTCTCCACAGCCTTCCTCAGCTCCTGCAGCTCCTTCTCCTTCAACTGGATTATCTGCTGGCATCTCTTCTGGCTCTGCCCCAACACCTCCTGGAACAACAGGAATCAAAATAACGCATTTTGAATGGATCATTTATTTATTAGAGTGATAGGCCACATAATTGAGAGAGATTAAATTGTTCAGCACAAATTCCTCACAAGCAGTTGATACCACGTGACCTCAGTTAGTCATTTAACATGAGACAGACTGGCAGAACCCGTAGGACAGGTATGAGGGAGGCAACACTGTATTGGCCTGTCAATGGCTTTAAACTTTACAGAATGTCAGACATTGAACACAGTGGGTCTATCTCAAAGCCTAGGCCAGTGTCCTTCCAAGTGTATCAGCCTAATTAGGCACGCCCAGTGATTGGATATTCTGTAGAGTTCACCAAAAAGTATCCAATCACTGGGTATGGCTAATTAGGCTAATACACTTGGAAGGAGACTGGCCTAGGCGTTGAGAAAGACCCTCTCTTGTGTGCCTCCTTAATGGGGCAAGAAGTCCATTATAGAAAAAGTGCAGTTTGCTCAGATTAGATATAAATAACATAAGCCTACTGTAAGCTAATAAGGAATACACAAGTACACTTTCATTTCCACGTCTTACCTTTTTATGGCTCCACTCTGATTTTGCTGTGACTGTGTCATGGCCTTTATGATCGTCCATCGTACACAGATAGCAGATGCAACTCTGGTCTGTGCGACAGAATATTTCTAAAACCTTATTATGGTGGGGGCAGATCCTCTCCTGTAGCTGGCCTGTGGCATCAATCATGTTGTGATTTCTATCGATGAGCTCATTGTGAGCATTTAGGTGAGTGTCACAATATGACTTCAGACACTCCAGACAGGACTTGACAGCTTTTAGTTTTCTCCCAGTGCAGACGTTGCACGCCACATCTCCAGGTCCAGCATAACAGTGAGCAGCAGCAGCAGCTTGGATGCTGGTCTTCATGAACTCCTCCACCATTTCAGCAATTAGAGGGTTTTTGCGGAGGACAGGCCTGGAGTCGAAGGTGTCTTTGCACAGGGGACAGCTGTATTCTCCTTTACTATCCTCCTGATCCCAGCAGCCCTTAATGCACTTCATACAGAAATTATGTCCACATGGAATCGTCACTGGATCCCTCAACAGCTCCAGACAGACGGGACAAGTGAAGGAGTCTTCCTCCTGAGAAGACGCGGACGCCATTCTGTTGCTCTTCCAAACAGCAAGTGCACACTCTGAGAAGCAGCAGCAGAGTGACAGCTGACTTCCTCAGAACACTAAGGAGGAGCCCAGGGAGGGAGGGGTTGGGGATTAGCCAATCAGAAACATTCTTATCAGGCAGGGGGAAGGTGGGACCAGGTGAGGATGTGGGTGTGGCCAATCCTGTGACTTCCTGTACACTGTAAACTCCAACAGCATACAAGTTTATGAATACAGGGTGCTATAAACCTGACACCATGTCAATGTTCTTTAAAACTTTCAATGAACTTGCTGTTAATAAGACGCTAAATTATAACGTTTCTGAGCAAATATTTACGGGTCAAAGACGTCCAAAATGAAATTGTCATTCAGTGTAACGGGGACCTTCCGCCGACTGTAACTGCAAAAAAACATGATTTTTAAATTGTTTCAAGTGAATGGATGACAGCCGAGGCTTTCATGAATTCACTGGAAAAAAAAATAAAATAAAAAGAGTCATGTTTTTTACAGTTACAGTCAGCAGAAGGTATCCGTTACACTGAATGACCATTTATTTTTGGACGTATTTGACCCTTACTTTTATGTGCAGCTCAGTATTTCTGCCTTAAAACTCAGATTTCACATTCAAACCCATCCTTTGTATGTCGTGGGATGTAATAATATTGGCACAGTCAACTGAACAGTATGAACACATATCAGGAAGGTTGTAGATTTGGAGATGGATATCATTTTGTCACAAATGAGCATGTTTATAAAAAAGAAAGAGCAGAAAGAAGGCCAACCAGTTTTTCTGTATTGCTGACGTGCACATACAGTCACACACCTTTCAGTGTGTGTGTGTGTGTGTGTGTGTGTGTGTGTGTGTGTGTGTGTGTGTGTGTGTGTGTGTGTGTGTGTGTGTGTGTACCAGGAAGCAAATTAACAGTGTGGGGGTGTAAACAATAGGGACATGCCACAGGCTGACTCATATCTCAAACACGCCATATAATAGTCATTAAAAACACAAGCAAAGAGACAGCAGCAAAAACAAATGAGCTTACCTGGGCTGCGTTTCCCAAAAAATCTTAACTTTAACTCTTAACTCTTAAGTATTGCCTAGACAATATATCATATCACCAAAAGTTTATGCATAAAATAATTGTATTTTCCTACATACAATGTTTTGTTCTGGTACATGCAAATGCTTGCTTAAGTGCATGTGTGAGGTAAAATAGTGTATTTATAAACTTTTGGTGATGATATGAAACCTATCATTTAATAAATAAACACTCTGCTCAAAATGGGGCAAACACTATTACAAACAGCATAACAGCATGCAGACAATAAAACATGAATGAACCAGGCAGTAATATACCAATCCATGGATGTTGTAGGTTGTTTATTTGGACGGGGGAAGACACCCTATTTAAACCAAAATCAACTTAAATATCTGTTTTTTTCAGGTGGTCGTAATGGAACACATGGTGGCCGGTGAACAAGGAAAGAACCTGGACTGAAAACCAGTACAACCACTGTGTGTGTGTGTGTGTGTGTGTGTGTGTGTGTGTGTGTGTGTGTGTGTGTGTGTGTGTGTGTGTGTGTGTGTGTGTGTGTGTGTGTGTGTGAGTAGGTTATTAATAAAAAAAAAATACTCTACTGAACTGAACCACGTATATATAGCAATCAATGGATGATGATTTTTGGCTATTTGGCCAAAGCGAGCAGAGGGCTGAAAGGTTGTGTGTCTGCTTCAGTGTGTGAATATTAAATGACAGGTGCCCAACCTGCTTTTTTGCATTGCTCTGATATGTGCACATACACACACACACACACCACCCTTTCAAGTTGTGTGTGTCAGTGTGTCAGTGTGTGTGTGTGTGTGTGTGTGTGTGTGTGTGTGTGTGTGTGTGTGTGTGTGTGTGTGTGTGTGTGTGTGTGTGTGTGTGTGTGTGTGTGTGTGTGTGTGTGTGTGTGTGTGTGTGCCAAGGTTGCAGTGTATGCAGTGGCGGTTATAGGAAATCTGAGGCCCTGGGCAAAGACCAATTTGTGTGTGTGTGTGTTGGGGGTAGGAGCATGTCAACAGGTGTAACAGGTGTGTGTGTGTGTGTGTGTGTGTGTGTGTGTGTGTGTGTGTGTGTGTGTGTGTGTGTGTGTGTGTGTGTGTGTGTGTGTGTGTGTACGTGCGCGTGTCTGTGTGAAAGTGAAAGTGAAAGCCCAACTGGGAAACTCGAACTCCCATTGTCATTGTGACACAACACTCCACAGAACACAATTGTTCACTGCACACTGCACACAACAAAATTGCATTTATACTTCACCCGTGCAAGGGGGCAGTGTGGCCGGACGATACCATGCTCAGGGTACCTCAGTCATGGAGGAGGATGGGGGAGAGCACTGGTTAATTACTCCCCCCACCAACCTGGCGGGTCGGGAGTCGAACTGGCAACGGTGTGTGTGTGTGTGTGTGTGTGTGTGTGTGTGTGTGTGTGTGTGTGTGTGTGTGTGTGTGTGTGTGTGTGTGTGTGTGTGTTTTCAGATCATGGTATAAGAAGGCTTCTCTGGTCCAGCTATAAAAGCCTTGCTATCAGACACTGAGACAGGAAACATCACATATAGTCAAGGAGGTCTACATAAGGGGAGAGGGTGGTTCCATAGAACTCCATTCCACGGTTTTGATGTATCATTGCATACAGTAGATCATGTATTACATTCGTTATGCCTGTAGCGAAGGAGAGTAGAGTTGCCCAGCTGGGACTCAAACCCAGACCTTCTGGGGTAGTAAACTGGGGCTCTGACCGTGACTCCATCACACCCAGAACCCTAGTGATGGTTACTCCATCACACTGACTAACTCTTAAGTCTGAAATGTTTCCTTTGTTTCAGACATGTAAAAGTTTTATGCTTCACCTGACATGTTTTGACGATGTAACCGTCTTACTTCCGTCCTAGTTTCAATATATAAAATATTCAACTCAGGTTCAGATATTACTTTGTTGTCATCACGCTCACAGTATACAAATGTTCACAATATGAACAGATGAAGAGATTGATGTCCTGCTGACATAAAGTAAAACATGGTGTCACCATACTGATATATAGTAAACATGGTGTCACCATACTGATATATAGTAAACATGGTGTCACCATAGTGATATAAAGTAAACATGGCGTAACCATACTGATATAAAGTAAACATAAACATAAACATAAAGTAAACTATGTCACCATAGTGATATAAAGTAAACATGGTGTCACCATACTGATATATAGTAAACATGGTGTCACCATACTGTGCTCCTAGTTGCTGATATAAAGTAAACATGGTGTCACCATAGTGATATAAAGTAAACATGGTGTCACCATAGTGATATAAAGTAAACATGGTGTCACCATAGTGATATAAAGTAAACATGGCGTAACCATACTGATATAAAGTAAACATAAACATAAACATAAAGTAAACTATGTCACCATAGTGATATAAAGTAAACATGGTGTCACCATAGTGATATAAAGTAAACATGGTGTCACCATACTGATATATAGTAAACATGGTGTCACCATACTGATATATAGTAAACATGGTGTCACCATACTGTGCTCCTAGTTGCTGATATAAAGTAAACATGGTGTCACCATAGTGATATAAAGTAAACATGGTGTCACCATAGTGATATAAAGTAAACATGGCGTAACCATACTGATATAAAGTAAACATGGTGTCACCATACTGTGCTCCTAGCTGCTGATATAAAGTAAACATGGTGTCACCATACTGATATAAAGTAAACATGGTGTCACCATACTGACATAAAGTAAACATGGTGTCACCATACTGACATAAAGTAAACATGGTGTCACCATACTGACATAAAGTAAACATGGTGTCACCATACTGTGCTCCAAGTTGCTGATTGATGTCCTGCTGACATAAAGTAAAACATGGTGTCACCATACTGTGCTCCTACCTGCTGATATAAAGTAAACATGGTGTCACCATACTGATATAAAGTAAACATGGTGTCACCATACTGACATATAGTAAACATGGTGTCACCATACTGATATATAGTAAACATGGTGTCACCATACTGTGCTCCTAGTTGCTGATATAAAGTAAACATGGTGTCACCATAGTGATATAAAGTAAACATGGTGTCACCATAGTGATATAAAGTAAACATGGTGTCACCATAGTGATATAAAGTAAACATGGTGTCACCATACTGTGCTCCTAGTTCACTTCACCCAACCATGTGGACGGGGATCTCCAGCTCCTCCTACGGACCATCAACACCAACAACTTAAACCAGTGTTTCCCAACCAGGGGTACGTGACCCACTAGTGGTACGCAAGCACACTGCAGGGGGTACGTGGAAAAATGTAATAATGACAAATATATGAAGTATAGTCACATTGGGACAGAGGAACAGGTATAGAGCATGAGTGAGGGGGTACTCATCATATGACAAAATTGCTTAGGGGGTACACAAAACAAAACAAGATAGGGAAACACTGATTTAAACTATCTCCTTATCCTACGCATACAGTAACTCACTTTTTTGTAGTAGGTATACTGTATATTTGAGCATTGTTTGAAGTGGGTATACTGTATATATTTGTGCTATTCTAAATAATGGATCAATCAATTTTAAGTGGATATACTGAAATCCCTTAAATTTTGAAGTGGGTATACTGCGTATACCTGTGTTCTACGTAGACTGCTCGTTACTCTGTTTCTAGAAAGTGGTAACAACATGATATTATCACAGATTTGCAGTCCTGTAATGTTTGAATTAGAACCAACAACCTTGAGGATGCCGTGTCCACAATGCTGCCATTAGAACATGGGTGGGGAACCTATGTCTCGAGGTCTATTTTGCGGCCCTTGAGGCCGTTTTATCCGGCCCCCGATATCATTTTTATATTATGCAGCTTCACATGAAATATGACACATTTTGTGAAGGAATCTTAGAAATACATTTGCAATACAATTAAGTTATATGCAGGGGTCCTAGAGAATGTGGGGACTGTTTTAAAGGTGGCTGCCTTCAATGTAAGCCTAAGGTGCAAACAGAAATTCTGGTCTGTGTTCATAGTACGGCCCTTGGAGGACTTTTACAGCCCTCGGATGAATTTGAAGATGACATGACATCATAGAATAAGAGGCAGCTCTGTGTGTTAATGCTGGGCACAGAACCAACAACCTTGAGGATGCACCCCCACACAGACAGACAGACAGACAGACATATTGACATCATCAGGCCCAAGTTTTACAGTACAATATGAGAAAAGACCACTGTGACTTTGTTCTATGTATTTCATTTTATTTTGTATGATTACATATACTGTATATTTGGCACTGAGGCAACAATCACACAGTAGTAGTAGAAGGGTCTGTAGACTACCCAGAATAGAGAGAGAGAGAGAGAGAGAGAGAGAGAGAGAGAGAGAGAGAGAGAGAGAGAGAGAGAGAGAGCTCTGTGTGTGTGTGTGTGTGTGTGTGTGTGTGTGTGTGTGTGTGTGTGTGTGTGTGTGTGTGTGTGTGTGTGTGTGTGTGTGTGTGTGTGTGTGTGTGTGTGTGTGTGTGTGTGTGTGTGTGTGTGTGTTTGAGGGCTGCAGAGGGCCTCACAACAGCTTCACTGATGATTCAGGATTTAACCCAAACCCAGGGTAGAGAGTGTGTGTGAATGTGGTGTGGACTCTGTGCAGGAGGGTCATTGTGTCTCCAGAGATGCTGTAGAAGGCCAGAGTTCCTGCCCTGTGATCCACATACACTCCTATTCTGGAGCTGGCCACTAGAGGGAGTTCAGTCTCATTCTCATTGTGATAGAAAGATGAGCTGGAGCTGGTGAGGTCCAGCAACCAGGACTGATCATTACATCCAAACCAACACACATCATCTTCTCCTTTCCTGCTGATGCTTTTATATGACACTGCTATACCAACCACTCCATTCCACTCAACCTCCCAGTAGCAGCGTGCAGACACACCCTCTCTACATAGCACCTGAAGCAACTCATCAAATCTGTCTGGATGATCAGGATATGGCTGGGCCTCACGTCTGTACTCCACCCTCCTGTTCCCCTCAGACAGATGTAGGTCTCTGTGTGCTGTGTTTGGATCCAGAGTGAAGTGACAGGAATCTGATGGAGGAGAAGACAGGACAAAAATAGTGTTTCATTATGTGTGTGTGTGTGTGTGTGTGTGTGTGTGTGTGTGTGTGTGTGTGTGTGTGTGTGTGTGTGTGTGTGTGTGTGTGTGTGTGTGTGTGTGTGTGTGTGTGTGTGTGTGTGTGTGTGTGTGTGTGTGTGTGTGTGTGTGTGTGTGTAGTGAGGAGGAGTTTGTGGGTGCGTGTGTGCGTGCGGGCGTGCGCGTATGTGTAACTCACATTGTAAGAAGTCCTCTCTGGTCACTGGTTCAGCAAAAAGAACCTGGCCATCAGACACTGAGACAGAAAACAACACATTGGCCTAAATAAGTGCATGATCACCATAATATATTCCACATTCAATCAGAGCAGTGGAGATCATATGACACAAAGTGACACTAAGAGTCTCCAGCTTTAGACATCTTACAGGGCAGCATCTCCTGTGAAACAGACAGGTAAAGACATCAGGACAGCATCTCCTGTGAAACAGACAGGTAAAGACATCAGGGCAGCATCTCCTGTGAAACAGACAGGTTAAGACATCAGAGCAGCATCTCCTGTGAAACAGACAGGTAAAGACATCAGGACAGCATCTCCTGTGAAACAGACAGGTAAAGACATCAGGGCAGCATCTCCTGTGAAACAGACAGGTGAAGATGGAGGTGCACTCTGCAGGTCCCTTTGGGGAATTTTGATTGGTTATTGCAAATACCTTTTAAATTGACTAAATTACAAATCAATCAACCGGCTTCAAGCTGTTCAGAATGCAGCTGCCAAGTGTGATCACGTCACTCATGTTTTAGGCTCACTGCACTGGCTCCCAGCATGCTTCAGAACAGATGTCAAGTGGTCATACTAATGATTTTACATGTAGCTGTTACCGTGTTAGCAAATTCTTGCGGTGTTTGAATTAATGGCTGTGGAGGCTGTTAGAGGTCCTCAGTAATGACTTACTGTCTGGTGGCAGGAGACCCTTACTGTCTGCTCTTCTGACTGGGAGTTCAGGATCAGTATCTGCAGACCAACACAGAGACACACATTCACCCACATGCATCTCATATCCAATAGCTTGGAAGGTTTGGGCTGATACATGGATACACACTCATATGGACATGAAAATACAAATATAAATGCATATACAGTCCCAGGAAAAAGTTTGTACACCCTTTGAAGTTTCTTACATTTCTTTCAAAATTGATCATAAAACATGGTGTGATCTTCCCGGAAATCTCAAGAAGGAACAATCAGAGTCTGCTTTAATTAATTCCACCCAAACATTTACATGTTATCATATTTTTATTGGTCATAAGGCCATAGCATTCACAGGAGAGCAGGGCATAAGTAAGTACACCCTTGCATTAAGTAGGTTTTAACCCTCAGTTAGTTGCAATATCATCAACCAGACTTGTCCTGTTGTTGCAGATCAGATTAACAAAACAATCTGTTTGTATCTCGTCTCCCTCTTCTTTAGAGAACTGCCTCTCGTCAGCAAGGTTTGTGGGATGTCTGGAGTGTTGAAGCACAGTTGAAGCACACAAGAGGATAGGTGCTGAAATGTGACAATAATCCATACTTAAGAACCAAATTGGCTTTAGAATGGCTTCATAATAATAAAATACACATTCTGGAATAGCCCAGTCAAAGCCCTGAAAAAAAACAATTGAGATTGTATGGCATGAAGTCAAGAAAGCTATGCACTACAGACATCCAACAAACCTTGCTGACGAGAGGCAGTTTTCTAAAGAAGAGGGAGACCAGATACATCCAGATTGTTTTGTTAATCTGATATGCAACTACAGGAAACATCTGGTTGAAGTTATTGCGACTAACTTAGGGTTAAAACCTATTGAATGCAAGGGTGTACTTACTTATGCCTTGCTGTCCTGTGAATGTTTATATCTTATGGCCAATGAAAATATGAAAACTTGTAAATATTTGGGTTGAATTAGTTAAAGCAGACTCTGGTTGTTCCTTCTTGTGATTTCCGGGAAGATCAGACCATGTTTTATGACCAATTTTTACAGAAAGGTAAGACATTTCAAAGGGTGTACAAACTTTTTCCTGGGACTGTATACATGTATATACAGTGGGAGAAATATATTTATACACCCTGTAGAACTTCATACATTTTTTAAATTTAATTGGTAATTGATCTTCACCAGAATCACATGAATGAACACACAGTAGAGTGTCTGCTGTTGTAACGGAGGTCAACTAGCAGAGTGTGGTGTTAGTAAACCTCCCTCCTGAAGCCTCATATACGGTAGCGTTGGGCTATCTGTAACAGAGGCCAACTAGCAGAGTGTGGTGTTAGTAAACCTCCCTCCCAAAGCCTCATACAGTATCGGTAGCGTTGGGCTATCGGACGGGCCCTTTATTAGCTCAGCGGTATCGTGCTGTGCCTCCCATACCCAAACAGATGTGTTGACTACTGGTCCTTTAGCTCAGCGGTATCGTGCTGTGCCTCCCATACCCAAACAGATGTGTTAACTACTGTAGGGGGTGGCCGAGGGGGTGGACTGTGCAGAAACACTTCAGTTACACTTCAACTAATAACACTCAAACAATTTCATGTTATCATATTTTTTCTGATCATAATTCACAGAGCGATGTACATAAAAATGTAAGTTATAAAGGGTGTACAAAAGTTTTTTTTTCGTCCCACTGTTTGTGTGTGTGTGTGTGTGTGTGTGATCTGTTGAAAGGTGGATAGTGACTTAATGACAGATTTTTGGTTTGTGTCTGTGTGCACAAGTGTGTGTGTGTGTGTGTGTGTGTGTGTGTGTGTGTGTGTGTGTGTGTGTGTGTGTGTGTGTGTGTGTGTGTGTGTGTGTGTGTGTGTGTGTGCGTGCGCGCGTGCTTAAGACTCACACTCTATATCCTGAATGATCTGTGTCTTCGTTACTGTTTTGAGATAAAGAAGAACATTGTTGTGAGGCATGAGTAAAGCAGAAGTGATATGAGCTTGTTGACTATGTGTGTTTGTCAATTCCATATTTGACCAACCTGCTGCTGATATTTCCTGCTTGAAGACTGACTCTAATTTCTCCTCCAGCTGCATCTTCAGTGCAGACACAGATTCCTTCAGGGGCTCAAAGAAGTGGCTTTGGCTGAAGGTCCTTCTGGTCACAGCACTGCATGGATCACCAGCCATGGATACTATGTTCTGCACAGAGACCATCGGCAGAAGACAATTGTGTCAGTATCCATTCGCCTACCTCTCGGGAATGGTCATGGTTAGTATGGCTTTGTGGACAACAGGTATTTCAATTGTATCATTTGTAATTCAGAGTGGTCAGTCACAGTTAAAATAGTTCTGAATATTAAAGGGACACTGTGCAGGAAATGGTCAAAAAAGGTACTGCAACTATGCTGCTCATTGAAACTAGGCTTGCCAAATTTGATCTTTACATGAAAACTTGCTAAGTAATAAGCAAATATTTTCTATATGGTCTAAGTACAGTCCTTTTTGCAGCTAAAAATGGCTATTTTGGGAAATTCAAAATGGCGGACCATGGAGAAGATCCCCCTTTACATGTATGAAAAGTGCAATTTTTCCAGTCATAATGAATACTTAGAATTTGATGGTTGATGGTAAGTATTCATGAAAAAGGTAACATTAGTGGATGGGCAGCATGAATTCTGGAAATAAACAACTAAAAATCTCACTCTGTGTCCCTTTAAATATTATGTATTTATTGCAAACAGTATATTTGTGTTTTATCACTAAGTATGATTTATCAGTAACTAACTACAGTTGGTGACTATATAATTTCACACATTTCACAATCTGGATGAATTAAATTCAATTTTTGAAAAGTATTAACTTGTCTACCTTGAGGAAATGGATGGGATCCTGTGTCAGTGAAAGCTGCTTCATCTCAGCATCTGTCCTCTTCAGCTCAGCAATCTCCTTCTCCAGTCGCTTCAGGAGTCCTTCAGCTCGAATCACCTCAGCCTTCTCCTGAGCTTTGATCAGCTCTGTCACCTCAGAGCGTCTTCTCTCAATGGAGCGGATCATCTCAGTAAACATCCTCCCACTCTCCTCCACTGCTGTCTGTGCACCAGACTGATAGGACATACACGCACACACCCACACCCACACACGCACGCGCACGCACGCACGGTTAACATCCTCTCACTCTCCTTTACTGCTGTCTGTGCACCAGACTGATAGGACACACACACACAGAGACGCATACACAAACGCACGCACGCACACACACACAAACTACGATCATTCAATACAATTCTATTGTGTTGTGTAATTGGTGACTTTGTGAAATTGAGAATAAATCTTGGCAAGAAGTGTAGGGTAAGTATGTAATTGTGAATGTTAGTCCCTCTGGCAAACAGCATTAGAGCCCTGCTTGTGTCACAGCTCATAACTACTCTCTCACTGCATAACCAGAAACCTGCTGCAGATTCTCTTCTCCTCTGGTCAGTTCTCACCTTGAGAGTCTCCACAGCCTTCCTCAGCTCCTGCAGCTCCTTCTCCTTCAACTGGATTATCTGCAGGCATCTCCTCTGGCTCTGCCCCAACCCCTCCTGCCGGACCAACAGGCATCAAAAAACACATTTGGAATTGATCATTGATTTCTGAGGGTGGTAATAGGGTGCATTGATGAGTGAGATGAAATGGTTCGGCACAAATTCTTCGCAAGCAGTTGACACAAGTGACCTCAGCAAGACAAACATGAGACAGACCGGCAGAACCTGTATGACAGGTAGGAGGGAGGCTACACTGAAGATAACGTGTCAATGTTTAACAGAATGTCATACATTGGACCTTTAATACAATTAAACATTCTGGTTTGCTTACTCAAGAGGTGCAGGGACAAGTAATTCCCTATTTTACCCCTTTAGGTAGCCCCCTGTAGTACCCAAATAGATTGTACTTCGACATCTTACCTTTTTCTGACCCCACTCCTCTGTAGCCATGATCGTGTCATGGCCTTTATGGTCGTCCATCGTACACAAAAGGCAGATGCAACTCTGGTCGGTGCGACAGAATATTTCAAAAACTTTCTTATGACGGGTGCAGATCCACTCCTGCAGCTGGCCTGTGGCATCGATTTTGTTGTGATTTCTACCTGGATTAACGTCATTGTGAGTTTTCAAATGAGTGTCACAGTACGACATCAGGCACTCCAGACAGGACTTGACAGCTTTGAGTTTTCTCCCTTTACAGACGTCACAGGCCACATCTCCAGGTCCAGCAGCACATTCAACAGGAGCTGCAGTTTGTATTCTGATGTTCCTCATTTGATCCACGAGCTCAGCAATTATGACATTCTTGTTTAAATCGGGTCTTGGGTTGAAAGTCTTTCTGCATTGTGGGCAGCTGACAACTTCATTCACGTCTTCCTCATTCCAGCAGTCCTCAATACAGCTCAAACAGAAATTGTGTCCACAGTTAAGAGCTACCGGATCTTTCAGAAGATCGAAACAAATAGGACACTTGAAAATGTCTTGGTTACTTGCCATCTCTTCATCCATTTTCTCAAGTATTCCCGACAGCACGTAAGCTACCACGCTACAGCAGCTCCAGAGGGCAATGCATCAGTTTCGTTTTCTATTCAGCCCTGCCTGTCAGGGTTGCCAGATGAGGCTGATGATTTCCAGCCCAAAAAATGCTGAAAACCCGCCTAGAAGCACAAAATCCCGCCCAATTCTATTGATTTCTATGGTAAAAATTGGGCGGGTTTTTCTGCTAAATGGCATTTCTACCCGCACACAGCCATCCTAAGCAGCCCAATTTGGCGGAAAACAGCCCAATCTGGCAACACTGCTACCTGTGTCTCTCAAAACTTCCTGGAAGGAGGGAGACAGGCTATGGTCTATTCATGGAGTACTGCTGCCATCTAGTGGCCATGTTTAGTAAGACATAGCAGAGTGCATTCCATTACAGAAACCCATCATTCCAGTGGATAATCTATTCTATTGCATCTCTGAACAAACTACTTTTAGTATTAGTATGATTTTTTTACTACTATTTATTGTTACTGTAATAATAATTGTTTTTATTATGTCATATATCTCCTTGGGGCACTGCCTCACAGACCTAGACTATCATGGTCTGGTAGCCTATATGTTCATGTGCTGCCTGATATGAAAAGGGTAGAGCCTAGGCTGATGGTGGATCTACTCTAATGGTTATTTTCTTCTATACATGTTATGCACTCTATTTCTTGTAGGGATGCATCAAGTCCATCGAGTTTTCAAATTGCTTTTAAAATCCTTTTAAACATCTTTTATTATCTTTTGCCACATGTAGGACGTTGTTGTCAGTTTTGTAACTGTACACTACGCCTAGATGTCTGTGTTTATTATCCAAAATGCCATGTTACCCTTATTATTTTATGCTGCGCGTTGGACAATGCTGTCAGTGTTGCAACTGCACACTGCACATTTATGTCTTTGTTTACTTTTTGCCACTTCTTTAATATAGTATTTTCTGGGGGCTTTACAAGCCTTTATTGTTGTTTTTCAGACAGGGCAGTGAGGCAGTGAGAGGAAGAGAGTTGGGAGAGAGAGAGAGACGGGGAAGGGCCGGCAAAGGACCCGGGCCGGGAATCAAAGGGCCGTCCTAGGAGGAGATATACTCACAAATCTGCACAAATGTGAGGGGTGTACTCACTCACTTCTGTGACATACTGTAACAACATTTCAATGTCATTACCAAGAGTCTTAGGTAACAGATTAAGACGTGGTCATTACAGGTTTGGTGACAGTAAGATGATTACAGAGGCTGTGCACTAAGGGGTTAAACTGGACCAGGGCAGTCTGGGCTGAGACCCAGCACATAATATTTTGCTGAACTATGACACGTAAACTCTTAATATAATGCTGTATTATCACACGTAAACTCTTAATATAATGCTGTATTATCACACGTAAACTCTTAATATAATGCTGTATTATCACACGTAAACTCTTAATATAATGCTGTATTATCACACGTAAACTCTTAATATAATGCTGTATTATCACACGTAAACTCTTAATATAATACTGTATTATTACACATCAACTTTTAATATAATGCTGCATTATGACACATCAACTTTTAATATAATGTTGCATTATGACACATCAACTATAATGTTGCCTTATGACACATCAACTCATAAAGGACCACTTCTGTCAGTTTCAATATGCTGTTGAATTGCTCACGCTATACTCTTGACTTGTCAGTCAGTACCCAGTGATGCTGCATTTTACGGCTCAGCCCTTTCCAAGATCTGAGCTATTCTAATGGGGGCAGCGTTTGTTTACATTTTTAAAAAAGGCCAACTCCAAATATTTTCCCAAAAGGTACTGCTGTTTGCTAGTTTTATAACCTTTTGGATGTTTTTGGGAATAAATAAAAATGTTTTTTTGAAATGTAAACAAAGAGCTGCCCCCATTACAATGACCAGGATCTCGGAAACGGCTAAAGAAGAAGAAAAAAAAATCTCAGGCACTGACAAGTTCAGGGTAGCGTGAGCATTACAACTGCCTGTTGAAATTGACAGAACTGTCCCTTTAATATAATTCTGCCTTATGACACATCAACTCTTTCTCAATGATCCAAAAAGATAATGTGCCATGATGCAAGACAGGAGCCCGCCCCCCCACCCCCACCCTGCCAACAAGTTACTCTGATATGGCATACAATACCTATACCAGAGTGGCCAGTGACACTCCCTATATATAGACACACACACACACACACACACACACACACACACACACACACACACACACACACACACACACACACACACACACACACACACACACACACACACACACACACACACACACACACACACTGTCATATGGACATCCCCCCACTCAATGTGGAAGCAAGTGATACACACATTGTCTTTGTCATCATGACAGCACAAGTTTGAGTTTCTTACTTAGATTTGTCTTTTATTTCATTTTATTTCGTACAAAGTCAGACTTACACAATAATGATATACAGTAGTCTAATGAGCACTTGTGAGTCGGCAGATTAACTAGAATGCAACACGAGAGAGAGAGAGAGAGAGAGAGAGAGAGAGAGAGAGAGAGAGAGAGAGAGAGAGAGAGAGAGAGAGAGAGAGAGAGAGAGAGAGAGCGAGAGAGAGATTGAGAGATTGATAATCTAGTATTCCCACTCCTGCTGATACAAAGGTAGAGGTGAATTGGTATATAAAGATCAATCTGAATATGGATGGCAGACATTCTGGGTTGGAAAAAATATATTAGAATATTTTAATGTACATTAATTAGGTTAGTAGTCTTAGTTTACAAGACACATACACATACCGTTTAGTATATGGGTCATTCTATTATTAGAGTAGAATTTCAGGGTTGTTTTGTCCTAACATTTTTCTGTATTTTTTCTTAGTAAATAACATAGATGTCTGCATGGTATACACCCTTGAGTGTCCAAAATAACCAATTGCCAAGTTTAATCTTAAATTTCTTATAATATTTAATTAAAACGAATATTTTAATTAAAATGAACATTTGCCTGTTTATTCTTTAAATCATGTTACAGACAAATGTGATATTATCTTAAACATAGGCCTATGAAAATACCTCAAATTCGAAACACATTTCCTTGAAAGTGCTTAAGTCCATTAGCAAGCATTTAAAAGACAAAATCATACTCTGTCGTAACAACTGTGTCAGAACTTTGTCATAACAACTGTCATAACGACAGCTAATGTGTGACACAGTTAATGGTAACACAGACTGAAATGTCTGGCCTTTTTAGAGTATTGCGCTAACTGCAGACCTCAGAGCTTTCACAGCAAGACCTTAATCCAGCCGTTCTCAAAATTCAGAACACCAAGGCCCACTTTGAAATGTAAAAAAAATTCTGGGGCCCACCAAACCATATAGCCCAATATAACTTCACTTATTACAAGATATTATATTATAGGCCTATTACTTATATTACTTTACACTACATTACATTATATTATATTAAATTATATTAAATTATATTACACTATATTAAATGATATTAAATATATTAAATGATAGTAATGATATTAAATGACATTATATTATATTATATTATATTATATTATATTATATTATATTATATTATATTATATTATATTATATTATTATGACGAATAATGAGTTAGGGCTTAATCAATTCATGTTTATGGGCTTCATCTGTATGCTGATGAATGTAATATCTAAATCAGGATATTAGGAATATGTTGAACACACAGCTGAGGGTCAATCTCCCCTCTCAAAGACCACCAAAAAGTGTGAATTAAAATATTGAAGAGGTGACCTCAAAACTTACTAAAAGGTCCTCACATTACCATTACCATCACATAATGTATGTGTGAGAGAGTTTGAGGATTGCAGAGGCCCCACAGGAGCAGCATTTACCGGTAGAGGCCTCACAACAGATTCACTGATGATCCACTACCTAATGCAAACCCAGGGTAGAGAGTGTGTGTGAATGTGGTGTGGACTCTGTGCAGGAGGGTCATTGTGTCTCCAGAGATGCTGTAGAAGGCCAGAGTTCCTGCCCTGTGATCCACATACACTCCTATTCTGGAGCTGGCCACTAGAGGGAGTTTAGTCTCTTTCTTATTGTGATAGAAAGAGGAGATGGAGCTGCGGAGGACCAGAATCCAGGACTGATCATTAACTCCAAACATACACTCATTACCCCGTCCTTTCCTGCTGATGCTTTTATATGACACTGCTATATTAACCCAATCTCCACTCCTCTCAACCTCCCAGTAGCAGCGTGCAGACACACCCTCTCTACACAGCACCTGATCCCAATAATCAAATCTGTCTGGATGATCAGGATATGACTGGGCCTTACGTCTCCTCTCCACCCTCCTGTTCCCCTCAGACAGATGGAGGTGTGTGTATGCTGTGTTTGGATCCAGAGTGAAGTGACAGGAATCTGATGGAGGAGAAGACGGGAAAAGGAAAATAAACAAGTTGTAATATGTGTGTTTTTGTGCATGTGTGGGAGAGGGGGTGGGGTTGGTTGATGTGTGTGTGTGTGTGTGTGTGTGTGTGTGTGTACAGTATGGGCCAAAGGTTTGGACACGTATTTTCTCATTCAGTGCCTTCTCTTTATTTTCCTGCCTAGTTACAGTACATAGTAGTTGTTGTGGAGGGCATCAAGACTGTGCATGAACACATATAGAGTTACCGTATGTGCTTAACGAAGTGTGTGTGTGTGTGTGTGTGTGTGTGTGTGTGTGTGTGTGTGTGTGTGTGTGTGTGTGTGTGTGTGTGTGTGTGTGTGTCCAACTCACACTGTAAGAAGTCCTCTCTGGTCACTGGTTCAGCAGTAAGAGCCTGGCCATCAGACACTGTGACAGAGGGGCAGATAGACATCGAGGTTCTCATTAATATTGTCCCCCATTGTTTGACTCTACCGCAGTGGTTCTCAACCTGTTTGGAACAAACGCCCTCTTGACCTCATCATAAGCCTCCCGACGCCCCCCTTGACCGCATCATAAGCCTCCCGACGCCCCCCTTGACCTCATCATAAGCCTCCCGATGCCCCCTTGACCTCATCATAAGCCTCCCGACGCCCCCTTGACCTCATCATAAGCCTGACAATGCCCCCTTGACCTCATCATAAGCCTCCCGATGCCCCCTTGACCTCATCATAAGCCTCCCGACGCCCCCTTGACCTCATCATAAGCCTGACAATGCCCCCTTGACCTCATCATAAGCCTCCCGACGCCCCCCTTGACCTCATCATAAGCCTCCTGATGCCCCCTTGACCTCATCATAAGCCTGACAATGCCCCCTTGACCTCATCATAAGCCTGACAACGCCCCACTTAGAATTAAAAATTAAAATGGACTAAAGCCCCCCATTCACAACTAACCCTCTCAGCTGCCTCACCATCGCCCCCTCACAGCTCCCTTGTTGGGCTCTACAGCCCCCGTTGAGAGACCAAGTTACCGCCACCTCAACATGGATATGTGGCCCTCGCTGTGGTGTCAATATTACATCCTGTGTCTACGTACCTTATGTTGAGGTGAACTACCGCCCACAAAACTCACATATCTGCACTGCAACACATTCAGACACAAAATGTGCAGGTGTGTACCCTGCAGCGAGCCTGTGTGTGTGTGTGTGTGTGTGTGTGTGTGTGTGTGTGTGTGTGTGTGTGTATGTGTGTATGTGTGTATGTGTGTATGTGTGTGTGTGTGTGTGTGTGTGTGTGTTTGTATGGTGGATACTCACTCTGTATGTTCTGGATGATCTGGACATTTTTCGCTGCTACAACACAAAAAAAACACATTATGAAATGGTCATGTCTCACCTTACAGAGTCAAGGGCTAATGCATTGCTAATGGAAATGTTATAATTTTTAGGGTCATCAAACCTGCTGCAGATATCTTGACTATTTCTTGTTGGAAGATGGAATCTAATTTCTCCTCCAGCTGCATCTTCAGTGCAGATACAGATTTCTTCAGGGGCTCCAAGGAGAAGCTTTGGCTGAAGGTCACGCTGGTTGAGATTGTGTTGTAAGGCCTTGCAGTGATGGACACAATGTTCTGCAGAGAGAAACACACACACACTAGGGTGAGGTAGACCTACTGACATAAGCCATGTTTTGAACTCTGTAAAAAGTAAAGTTGGCTACCTTGAGGAAATGGATGGGATCTTGTGTCAGTGAAAGCTGCTTCATCTCAGCATCCGTCTTCTTCAGCTCAGCAATCTCCTGCTCCAGTCGCTTCAGGAGTCCTTCAGCACGACTCATCTCAGCCTTCTCCTGAGCTCTGATCAGCTCCGTCACCTCAGAGCGTCTTCTCTCAATGGAGCGGATCATCACAGTAAACATCCTCTCACTCTCCTCCACTGCTGTCTGTGCACCAGACTGATAGGAGACACACACACACACACACACACACACACACACACACACACACACACACACACACACACACACACACACACACACACACACACACACACACACACACACACACACACACACTATATTACTATCTGTGGTAGTTGGACTCCATTTATTAACATTCATGGTTAACGCCTCTAGGGGGAGCTCCCTAGCTAATATAATGCAAGACTTATGGGAACATATCAGTTAGTAGAGAGAAGAAGATAGCTCAAGACACGGGCTAGAGACATGTTAGGTTGATGTATGAGTGTGTGAAATATTAAACGGCACGAAGCCAAAAGAGACAACCTTTCAAGTGTGATGATTGCTACAGCCACCGTAGGATATCACACTATCATTCAATACAATTTTATGGGGTTGTGTAATTGTTGACTTAATTAAATTGCAATTAAATCCTGGTAAACAATGTGACCTATATATAGGTCACATTGTTTACCAGGATTTAATTGCAATTTAATTAAGTCAACAATTACACAACCCCATAAAATTGTATTGAATGATAGTGTGATATCCTACACGCTTTTAAGTCCATGGATTTCATTTGCCAATTCCACTAACTATTAACGGCTCCAATGATGTTTTGGACATTAGCACACATTTATCTTTCATATAATACAGAGAGTGAAGACATAACATTATTTGCCTCTGTAAGAATGAATTTTATACTGGTTTTTGGACGTTTTCATGCCGTCCTCGTTTTCCAAATGTCAGATTCAGTCTTCCTATTAGCATGTAAAAAACCTTGCTTTGTCCAAGATCATTGCAAATGTTGATTCATGGTAGTTATCAAAATATGACAAAACTGTTAAAAAGTCTATTGTGCTTTCCATTATGCATTAAATTGGCCATTTTGTGTGCATCCCAGAAAACTGTGTTAACCGCGTCACACACTGAAATCCCCGCCATAAATCGGTAAGGGTTTGGTCCTAAGTCCTCTGACCAACGCCATAAAATGTCATTACCTCTTTGGGTGGTGATGTGAAGACTGTTTCGTGAGTTTTGAGTTCACCTCTTCCATAATTTAATTCATTATTTTTTATGGTCTTAGAGCGGGAAAATTGCCTGTCAAATGTGTTCTCAACATAATCACAAGAACCTGAATTAGAAATCAAAAGTAGAAAAACACAGACAAAGCGTACAAAGACATGAATTGATTAAGGTGTTTTGGTGGAAGCTCTGAGGTTTTCAGTTAGCACAACACCCTGAAAATGGCTGAAATGTCAAGCACAGTGTTGCCAGATTTTCTATGACAAATAAGCGACTGACGCCCTAAAAACAAGCCCAAAAGAAGCGACTGACGGGCGTCGTGAAAACAAGCCCAAAAGAAGCAAGCGAAGGGGTGGGTTGTCAGTCGCGTGCCTGGTCAGGGAAGACCTTGCTCTTTGCGGGGGTCTGCGTGGCAGCGAAAATCCCCACAAGTGACCACAGAAAGTGGGAGTTAACAATTTTGTAGTAGGGTCACCTGTAAGGATGAGTGAGAAAAAAAACGAGTTGCCATTGAGAAACACATCCAAACACATTCAAATCACCGGCAGAGCAGGAGAAAACAGCAAGCCCAACCCTGAAAAGAACAAGCCCAAAAAAACCGCAACCCGCAACTTTACAAAATTAAGAGCGACTGCTCAAAAAAAGAAGCCCAAGGTCGCTTGTAATAAGCGGACTTGGCAACACTGGTCAAGCGGTGTCACCGTCAACTGTGTTAAGCATCAGCTATGACAGATGAGGCGGAATATGTTTTTGCCTTGTTCCCCTGCACTGTTGACTGCAACAGTGAGTGACACAGTTGACCATTTTGAAAGTGTTTTTGTCCTATTGGTCTCTTATGTGTTGAAAAAATCGTATGAACAGATACTAGGGATTATCTCTGGAGAGGCAAGTCTTGTGTAAGGAGGGTGACTAAATTCAAATTAGACGTTACAGGGATTTATAATGAAACTAGAAATGCACTCAGAGAGTGCATCCCTCCGCCAAGGAAGCTGAATTTGGTTGTAATATTTGTGACATGTCGTGGTGTAATCCATGCATGCCTAGGCTATTCATAGGCTAGGTCTACAGTGTTCAGAGAAGTGAACATTCAATTTTAACCAAATTATGTGTCTCTTTTATTAGCTAAGGCTTATGTCACCTCACCTGGTTAGCTTTGATATTAGAGCACCTGTCATTGTGGCAAATGTGATTGGTCATGCCATAGGCATAGGCTACAGGCCCTACTGTATTTTGGAAATTATTGTATCTCCCATCGCTATACTGTAGCCTTGGTGTCATTGTTCATTCATTGTGTTGTTGTCTGCAGTTCACCTAGGGGGCGCTGTCGAGAGAGCACAGCCCATTCATTCTGAATAGAGTCTGCACTCCTCCGTTGCCCCCCTAGTGTGCAGTACCACCCGGAAGAGTGGAGTCTCTCGAAATACCCTTAAAACCTCTATGATGTGTTTGAATCAACAATGCATGACGTGAATTCTGGATGGGTCAATGCAGTGTTTCTCACAAATTGAGGAAACTCTGGCGCACCGCAATAGCTTGAATTTGGCCGCCATAGTTTCCGAAAATGTAAAAAAAAATAATTACGCAGCGTGAATTCCCCCCCCCCCCTCCCCAATGGCCTGCGTGAAATGCCCCCCACCCAACCCCCCACCCCGCATCAACAAAAAAAAAATCCCGGCTGCCCCCACAGTTTCCAAAAATGGTTGTTAACATTACTTCCTCAGGAATACAAAATCAGAGTCATGCTTATGTGACAGCTCGTTATAACTACTCTCATAGTCCATGGGCCGGAGCAGAAGTTGGTATCACCTGGGGTGGCAAAGTCTATCAATGTTTTTTGTAATCCCCCATGCCTGAGGGACATTATTTGGTATGATAGCCCTCTGGAAGTGGTAGCTTTCTTATATTTTTACTCACTTTTATAATGACACCCAGTGCATTTCGCAATACATGCCTATATATGGATGTAGGCGTATGCAAGTGTCTGTGATGATGGGATATATTTTTATTGATGTTACATCACATGTAGACACCTTAGGGATTTTAAAAATATACAGTTTTGATGGATAATGTACTTTCCTATGAATTATACAGGTCAAAATATGTCCGTCATACACTTTTTCAGCGATATAATGCAAGGTTAGATTGATGCAGAAGCCTGTAGGAGGGTGGGTCAAATCCTAATACTTGCTATATCATATATGTAGAGTGTGGGCTCTCAGAAAATATATGGGTTTGCTGGTTTAATATACATTATACACCTATTTAGGCCAAAAACCCACAACTGTCTAATAGATTTCAATGGAAATCAATGTGTTTCAATGTAATCCCAAACACATTACATAACTAAGGTATAGAGGAATGTAGGAAGTTGGGAGATGTCACAATGCACATTATATCACATCTGGAGTGTGTAGACCTCGGAAAATAAATGGATTGGATAGCTTAATAGAAATTACACAGTTATTTTATACCCACACCTCATGGCCGTCCATTAAAAATCAATGCATTTCAAAGTACAATGTACTTTACAGAACTTAAGTACGGATAGAGGAAGTTGGGAGAGTGTGTGCTTTCAGAAAATACATGGGTTTGATCGCCTAATTCAGTGGTTCTTAACCTGAGGTGCGGGCACCCCCTGGGGGTGCACCTGAGATTTCAGGGGGTGCGTGGGATTTTGATTATGTTGAGGTTGCGACCAAAATTTTGGGTTGGGAATATTATATTTAGTCCAATTTAAGACCAAATTAAAACATGTTTGGTCCCCATTTAAAGTCATTAAGGTATTGATTAATGTCCCAAGCAAGAATTATTGCAATTAATCACTTAAAATAATTTTTAGTATGTATATGTTGCACACTTAAATGAATGATTGTCCTCAAGTGTGTATTGAGTTTCCATGGGTTCTTCACGGTTTATTTACTATCTTTCTCAGGACAAAAACATACCACTGACACAGCATCAGAATCCTAACAACAACTGTCACTTCTCAGTTTCATTAATCTCGCGTGACCTTAGTCACTGGCTACAGAACTCATAGCTGGTCTTATGATGCCATCTAGTGGCGAAAACGTGCAACAGCACGATTAAAGCAAAACAACTTCTGACAGGACAACAAAAAGACAGAGAATGAGAATCAGGAATAATAAGGGAATAACAAAAAGACAAAAATGGGGGGTCCACTACACTACTGTGACGGAGGTCATCTTGCACCTGTTCACCCCCCTCGGGGATCGAACGTGCGACCTCGTCAACTACAACGGTTCGGAATGGGAGACACAGTACGATACCGCTGGGCCAAGAGACTAGTCTCTCGGCCCAACGGCACGAGACTGTATGAGGCTATCGGAGGGAGGTTTACCAACGTTCCACGCCAACTCTGTGCTAGTTAGCCTCCGTTACACTCTCCCCCTTAAACCTCACTCCCATCCCGGGTCATACGGCACCACTGTGACGGAGGTCATCTTGCACCTGTTCACCCCCCTCGGGGATCGAACCTGCATCCTCGTCAACTACAACGGTTCGGCAATGGGAGACACAGTACGATACCGCTGGGCCAAGAGACCTCTCCCCTGCTAAATTAAATGGCGTCCCGACATTTCCCGCTTCAGTTCATACTGTTTTCAACAGTTTGATTGCTGTCCAGGTTAGAGTCCCAAGTTAAGACATATCTAATAACAGACATCACATAACATTTATCTCAAATTCAAGATCATGTGTTAAATAGAGGAGGTCATTATGCACTACGACCGCCATCCATTTCTCCGCAGTGTCCACGGGTAGTCTGTCTCAGCTGGGAAAGGGATGACCTTTGACCTGGAGCGAATCTGATCATGGAATCTAACACTTCACACATTCAACATACTCAACATCTTATCACTTCTCCTTGCTTACGTAAGAGTGTTTTCACAGTGTCAGTAATGATACTTATTTGTTACTTTCCTCCTACCAGGACTAATTCTTCTTCTATAAAGCCAGTGTGATTCTAAGTGAACTGTCTAATCTCTTCTTCAACCATTCTTCATACATCACACTCATACTGTCACACTCACACTGTCTCACACACACACATCTCAACTAACAAATAACTACACTCATCCTCACTAGAGTGCATGAACTTAACTCAAAGGTAAGTAACTCTATGCATTTTAAACTGACTTGAACTAAGTGTAGGCCGTCCTAGAGTGCCATATGTAAGTGTTCTAGGTGCATATCTAATTCTGGAAGGATATGGTCTTGCAGGCGGTGAGGATGGTGGCGACACCTCTCCCTCTCCCTCTGGATCGGCCGTCACTGTCTCTACTTCGCCTGGCTCCACCACTTGTTCCTCCTCCCTCACTGGCTCTGCGATGCCATCTCCTTCCCCAGGTGCTGGTTCTGCTACCGGCTGATGTGGGTGGAACTCCATGGCCTCGGCTCTCAGGTCGCTCTGTCGCTCTGTGGGCTCCTCCTCAGTCCAGCCAGCGATGCCTCTCCAGTCGTCCTCTTCCTGGTCAGATGAAGGCTGTGGTTCTGTGTGGCGTGCGGTCTTGGTTCTTTTCTTGTCAGTGTGTCCTTTCTCGACTCTTTTCTTCTCAGTTCTCTGTGTGTCGACCGGCAAGAAGTCACAGGGAAGCAGCAGGTTCCGATGAAGCACTCGAGTGCGACCCTGGCCATCTTCTGGTTTCACTTCATACACCGGACTCTCTGGATGTTTTCTCTTCACCACCACATGGACTTTCTCTTCCCAGAACGATCTCAGCTTACCAGGCCCACCTCTTTCTGTGAGATTTCGGATCAGGACTCTATTCCCAGGATGTAGCTCTGCTCCCTGAATCTTTCTGTCATAGAGTTCTTTTCCTCTTCTCCCACTAGCCTGGGCTGCCTTGTTGGCCAACTGGTATGCCTCCTCCATTCTGAGCTTCCATTTCCTTGCGTACTCCTCATGAGACACACTACCAGCGCTGTGTGGGATGCCGAACATGCTGTCTATGGGCAATCTGGGGTTACGGCCAAAGAGCAGAAAGTATGGGGCATATCCAGTGGACTCATTTCGGGTGACATTGTATGCGTGAACAACTTTGTCAAGGGAACTTTTCCAATCGGCTTTGGCTTCATTATCCAGGTTACGCAGCATGGCCAGCAGGGTGCGATTAAAGCGTTCTACCTGACCGTTCCCCTGGGGGTGGTAGGGGGTTGTGCGTGAGCCTTGGATGCCACTGTACTTTTGGAGTTCAGCAAACAGTTTGTTTTCCCACTCTCTCCCTTGGTCATGGTGCAATTTAGCGGGGAAGCCGAATTTCAAGACAAAGTCTCCAAAGATTTTCTCAGCTGCTGTTCGAGCACTGTTGTTTTTGCATGCATACGCCTGGGCAAAGCGTGTAAAATGGTCCATGACCACTAGGATGTAATCGTATCCTCCTTTGCACTTCTCTAGATGGAGGAAGTCAACTGAGACCAGCTCAAAGGGGTATGTTGTCTTGATACTAGTGAGTGGCGCTCTTACTGCTCTCTGGGGTCTCTTACGCTTCACACAACTGCACACGTTGTTAATGTGGTGCTCTACATCTCTCTGCATGTGTGGCCAGAAGAAGCGCTCACGGACTAGATTGAGTGTCCGTTCAACACCTAAGTGACCCATCTCTTCATGTAACTGGTTCAGGATCAGGGGCCGAAACTTTGGTGGCATCACTAGTTGTGTTCGTGTAGATGTTTGGCGCCGGAGTACACCGTCAGCATCACACAACAGTTTAGCTTTCTCTCTAGCAAACACTGACAACTCACTGTGCGCGTCTCTGATCCTGGGCCACTGCTGCTGGATGACACACCGCTTCACCTGCTGTAGTAGGGGATCCTCCTCCTGTGCGGCCCTCAGGTCGTCTGGGGAGATGTGCGTGACTGTGTCATTCTGCCCTTCCCTGCTCGTCGCCGTGATTGCTGTGGTGATGGCCAGTGGACACAGGAGCGGCTCTCTCTCTTCCTGCTGGACGGACAGACCTTTGGAGAAACTGGACAAGATTTCAGGCTGGATCTGCTGGGAACAGGTAAGCATGTAATTTTCTAGAGACATTCTGGATAGCCCGTCTGCATCAGAGTTCGACTTCCCTGGTCTGTACTTGATCGTAAATCTGAAGTCTGCTAACTCGGCCACCCATCTCAGCAGTGTTGCATTCAGTTTAGCAGTGGTAAGTACATATGTTAGAGGATTATTATCAGTATACACTACAAAGTTTGGAGTATAATACAAATAATCTCTAAATCGCTCACAGATGGCCCATTTCATTGCTAAAAATTCTAGCTTACCAGAGTGGAGATGGTAATTTTTCTCTGCAGCAGAGAGAGTGCGGGAGCCATAAGCAATGACCTTCATCTTTCCTTCCTGTCTTTGATAAAGCACTGCCCCGAGTCCTTCTTGTGAAGCGTCACAGTGTAGGACGAACGGCTCTTCAAAGTTGGGGTAGCCCAGCACAGGGGGGCTAGACAGGTGATCTATCAGCTGACACAGTACTGCACTGTGCTCCTCTGTCCACTTGATTCGCTGATGGGAGGGCACCTGGGTTCGCTTTTTCTTTTGTGACACTGCTTTTCTCTTCTTGTGATCAGCCACTGTGGCGTCCTGGCTTGACACGTCAGAGCACAACAGGGCATACAGAGGCTTGGCAATGCGAGAGAAGTTTGGGATGTATGATCTGTAGTATGAGATGAAGCCAAGTAGCTTTCTCAACTCACCCACGGTAGCTGGTTTTCGTTCTTTCATATCTTGCACGGGGGCCACCTCTGCTGGATCCATCGTGTAGCCTTCTTTTGTCACGATCTTCCCCAGGAATCTGACCTTGTTCTTGAACAGCTCACACTTCTTGGCAGTCAGTTTCACCCCATGCTGCTGATACCGTCGAAGCACTTTCCTAACATCATTCAGGTGGTTATCAAATGTTTTACTGTGACACAAGTTGTCATCTAAGTAGGGCTCACATACCTCATCTCGCAGGCCAACCAGGCATTCCTCCATGCTGCGTTGGAATTCAGAGGGGGCACTAGACAAGCCGAAGGGAATTCTTACCCACTCGTAGAGTCCCCAGGGTGTTATAAAGGCAGTGAGGGGCCTACTACTCTCTTCCATGAAGCCCTGGTGATACGCTTTGCCCTGATCAAGCACTGAAAACCAGGCACTGCCGTGTAAGCTGTCTAGCATGTCTTGAATGCGTGGGATGGGATGGCGATCAGGCAGTGACTTTTGGTTGAGCTCCCTATAATCACAGCAGAGACGGAGAGTACCATCTTTCTTCCGCACACAGACAATGGGTGACGAGTAGTGCGATCGTGATTTCTGAATCCAGCCCCTGTTCAGGAGATCTTCTAAGTACTGCTTGACATCTCTGTGTAGGGGTTTAGGAACAGACACATATGTACGGTGTACAGGTGTTGGGTCAGTGAGTCTGATTTTGAGCTGCAGAGAAGGGATACAGCCCGCATCATTTTCATCTCTCGCGAATGCTTGACACTCTTCCCTCAACATCTGCTTCACTTTCTGCTGCTGTACAAAGGGGAGGTGAGAGAGGTCAATCGGTGGATCATACCTTTCTTTGTCATCCAGCTCCTTTTCAGCAGGTTGACGTTCCTCATTGATGACTGTAGGGGGCACCACAGGGGAGGCTGGGGGACGACGACAGGCTTGGCTTCTGCGGGATACACAGCTTTGACTAACTGGACTTGCCCTAGGACTGTGCGGGGGCTCAGAGTGATGTCATGGCATGTGTCATTAGCAACAGGCAGGGCTAGGCGAGAGTATGTCCCTTTACTCAGTGTTAACATGTTCTCTGTCATATTAAGACCATCTGGCAAGGGGGCTTGTTCGTCAGGCATAAACAGTGCTTCTTGTCTAGCTATCAGAGGCCCTGTCCTCACTGAACACTTCACACTTTTCACTTGGCCAGCTGGTATCACTTCTCTCTGCCTTCCCATTCTCACCACACCATCACTGCACTCAGGGTCACTGGCTTTTACAATTTTCACAAACATTTCAGCCTTTTTACAGTCAAAAGAGAAAGCTGTGCTCACCGCTTGTGCGACTACCTCCTGTGGGTGGCCCACCCCACTCTTCAGCAGCTGCTCGATGACATTGTACCCGATGATTGGCTCCTCAGCTGCACCCTTCTCACTGGTCACTAGCATCGGGACTTGTAGCATGAAGTGCGGGGCTTGGGCTGGCTCGAGCTGGAACTCCACTTCCACCCACCCTCGAAATGGGATGTCTGTCTGGTTGACGGCTTTCCCCACCAGAGCGCCGGGGCCTAGCAGCTCTACAGTGTCACGGACTCTCACCTTCGGGATGTTCTTCTTCCGCCAGGCTTCGTTGATGAGGCAAACTTGTGACCCTGTGTCCCATAATGCTTCAGTCTTCACACCGTTGAAGTAGCAGCTGACCATGCACTTCTTTCCGATGAGACGCAGCAGCTGAGACTGGTGTCGGGGAGAGATGTGGCTGATGTTCACAGACCCTGGAAGACGCTCACCTGGTCCCTCTGCTGCCTGCACCTTCTCTTCCAGCTGTTGGATGCAGTCCCTCAGGATCGCCTGCGTCTCACTGGACTCACCGAGCTGTTCTTGGGTGGCACTTCCTACACTCTGGCCAGACAGGTTCACTGTGTCACTGTTACCGCTGTAGCTCCGCTGACCCCTACAGTCTCGAGCGAGGTGTCCAGCCAGGCCGCATTTGAAGCAGTGGTCACATTGCTCCTCGTTGCCTCTCTCCTGACATCCTCTGCACGCCCGTCTGGTCCTGGGTCTGAACTGGTTCGGTGGTCGTGGTGACTGCTGGTGGTGTTGGAACTGGTTCGGTGCCCGTGGTGACTGGTGAACATTCTTCCTCAGCTCTGCTACCTCCTCTCTCAGTTGCTTGACAGCATCCATCAGTTCCATCTCGATGTCACTTTTTGCCGTGGTGACTTTTTGGCTTTTGACATTGGCCCTGGCTGCTTGCAACTGATCCAGAGCTGGCTCTGCCTGTAGCTCGTTTACTCTGGCGGGTCTGACTGCGAGGCTCCTTTTCATTTTCTGTTCCCTCTCTAAATCAACAGCGGCCGCATCGTTCATTTTCTCTATCAGCATCTCGTCAGTCACGCTCTGATCATCCATGTAGCATTTTAGTTGCAGCTTGATGTTATCGCTCAGTAGCCCGGTGCTAAGGGACCTGAGGAATTTTCGCTGAATTAGGTCGGGGCTATACTGTACGTCAGCGCTAGAATCAAACGCAGCGGCCATCAGTCTTTCTTTGAGTTCAATTGCCCGAAATAGAAAGTTCTGAGGGGATTCTTTAGCATCTTGGGTGATATTCACGAGTCTATGAAACAGATCGGTCGTGCTGTTTTCTTTGTAGTGAGCTTTCAGAATTGTTTTTAGATGACTAAGTGTCAAACTGCTCTTGCTTTCCAGCATATCTCTGAGACTCATTCCGGGAGAGGCAGCTTTCACTACAGCTTCGACAATCTCAGCATCACTGTGGCCCTTACGTTTTCCCGTGTCAATCTGATGCATTAGACTGGTGTATGACAGTTTATCCTTCTGTCCCAGCTCACCTATTTGGCCGCTAATTCTGAATTCACGTCTAATGACCACTTCTGACGCTCGGGGAAAAGTAGGTTGGGGATCGATGGGCGCGCTAGTTGTCATGGGCTGGCTAGTGGTCTTGTTTACGTTCCCTCTCAGCCGATTCATTTCTTCCTTTATCAATTTCGTTGACTCTTGGAAGCTTATCTGCATCTCAGCATATTGTCGCTGTAATCGCCGTAACTCACACTCGCTCGCGCCACTTTCCCCATCGCCTTTCGCTCCACTTTGCCTCAACGTTTTAGCTGTAGCTATTAACTCCTTCACAAACAATTCTGCCGCATTTTCATCCTCACTGTCAATCACTTTGTCCACAGTCTCGTTTATAGTACGGATCAACGTATGCCTCTTTGTTGTATCTGACGGGACTTTAGCTTGGCTACAGACCTGTTTCAGCTGCTCCAAAGTTAGCGGGCACAGTAGCTCCGTTAGCTGGTCTTGTAGCTTCTCCAGATCCATCTCGTACGCTCAAACTTTTCCCTCAGACAACCACTTTCTTCATACCGTTGTTCCGCCCCACGTTGGGCGCCAAATTTTGTTGCACACTTAAATGAATGATTGTCCTCAAGTGTGTATTGAGTTTCCAAGGGTTCTTCACGGTTTATTTACTATCTTTCTCAGGACAAAAACATACCACTGACACAGCATCAGAATCACAACAACAACTGTCACTTCTCAGTTTCATTAATCTCGCGTGACCTTAGTCACTGGCTACAGAACTCATAGCTGGTCTTATGATGCCATCTAGTGGCGAAAACGTGCAACAGCACGATTAAAGCAAAACAACTTCTGACAGGACAACAAAAAGACAGAGAATGAGAATCAGGAATAATAAGGGAATAACAAAAAGACAAAAATGGGGGGTCCACTACATATACACATGTAGAAGTTTGGGTTGGGGGTGCGTGACTTCGCACAGGTAAGGGGGTATAATAATATAAGGTATGCTGCTATTTTAGGCCTAGAACTCATAATTGTCCAATGGATTTGAATGAAAACCAATGCATTGCAATGTAATGCAAAGTATATTACAGAAATGTGTTGTAGAGGAATGTAGGAAATTGGGAGTTGTCCCAATGCATATTATATCACATCTAGAGTATGTAGATCTCTAGAAAGTATATAGACTAGATCAATGATTGAGCCCACTGGTTGGCCCTTACTGTATTTCAAGTGGGACTTGAAATCATTTTCTAAAAATCAAAATCATATTTGTTTGTAGTATATGTTGTGTTTTATTTATTCAGTCAGTGATGAGCCCTGAAGAAGTATGAACATTTCAAGGGGACCCCGAGTTGGAAGATGTTGGGCACCCCTGGATTAGACAGTTTGATACACATTACAGAGTTATTTAGACCCAAACCTCATAGCCGTCCATTGAAAATCAAAGCATTTCCAGGTAATGCAAAGTGCATTACAGAACTAAGGTATAGCTCAATGTAAGTTGACAGATCTCTCAATGCACATTATATAGCTACTGTAGACTTTTGGAAAACAAATGGGCTTGATATGCAGTACAGTTATGTTAGACTCATAACTCATCTAGCCATTGAAAATCAAATCAAACTAGGTTATATTACAGAATGAAGGTAGGTCTAAAGTGTAACGGAGAAAACTGGAAGACGTGATTACAATTACACACACGTCAGTTTCAAGAACAGTACATGGAGATCCTGCATAACAGTATTTTCATTTTGTCTGGAACTAAACTAGACCATTACTTTTTCTGAAAATGTGTCTTTTTTTAAACATACCGTACAATCTGACTTGCTGGGTATGTTGGGTGTGTTGACTGCTGTAGTGTCAAAGACAGATAAGACTAGGTACATCATGATACAGACAGAAACGGCATCAGGCGTGTCCATTTTAATTTCACATGTGTTGTGACTGAGATGTTGGAGAATGAGTAAGTACATGATGAATAATAACTATACTACAGACTTGTGAGAACACCAACCAGCGGGAATATAACTCCACAAACCTGCTGGAGGGAAGACAGAATCTCATAGGGATTTGATGATTCATCAAGGAAGAAAAGATATTCAAGGGAAACTAGTGCCTTGCATTGATTGTTGCCTCTGAGTCTAATAGAGTGAAGCACACAAAGTGAATTGAAATCATTGACTGCATGTGAAGTGTGTAGTGTGAAGTGGGGCGTAGAGCAGGTGGGGTCCTGATCTCTAAGGAAAAGGATACAAATGAACATCTGCCAGTTCAACACAATTTCCTCACTTACTATTTTGGAAATTAATCTCCTTTTCAGTGTTATTTCACAAAGGATGGCCAATCATGCACATTGATACTGTTCAAAGGGTGGCATGTCTGGGTAACACACAGCATGACCTGACACTAAATCCAAACAGCAAAGCTGGAAAAAAAGAACCTCCATGTAATCTTCCTGGATCTTGCTGATGTCTTTGGCGCCATGCCCCATGAGCTCAGTGATGTGCCCCCCATTTAAGAAAGTCCCCATTTGAACAGTAACTGGAAAGAGGACTTTCAGCTTACATCAAGATGTGGCTTGAAGTTTCAAGATGCCCATTACCAATCTCACAACTTGCAGTGCAACAAGGCATGGCTACAGATGACACTAAATTCAGACACACCGTATCGTGAGTCCAGAGATCAGTGGTAAGGGAAAAGGCATCACTTGTGGTTACTTAGTGCAAGTGGAGACCTGCAATGGGAATGAGGCAGCATCAGCTCCCAAGAAGGCCGGAGATATTGGTGTATCCTTCAGTTTCCTATTCATACAGCCATTTCCTTTGGAGATTGCCTCCACATGCCCTCAGACAACCAGCTTATTATTTAGTACATTGTACCATGGAAAGGTACATCGCAGCCGGGAAATTGAAGTCTGCATTGAAGAGGTTAGATGCAGAAGGTTTGTGGTAATATACATCACCAAAACGTCTCACAGCCACCAAAAGCACAGGTATGATCACCCTGTCACTTCCCAGTAAGGGTTTTCAGTATGAAGTTCAAAGACAGCCTCGAAAGCCAGAGGAACTGAGCCAGAGGGCCTTAGTGTCATGTGTTCTAAAATCAACTCATTACTCAGAAATTGAAGCTGTTCATGAAACTTACCCCTATCATTCTCCAATTTGTTGCGCCAGCAACCAGCGATCACCAATGATGCTGATTGGATGGTGAAAAAGCCACAGGACCCAACAAATGGCAAACAGCTCCTAAATTCAACTTCATCATTTATCATTCACCATGTTTTCTATACAGCTATAGCGCAAACACTGAATCTCTTCATGACTGGGTTTTTGGAAGACTAGATATAATAGCCCAACCTGGCTGATTATGATAATAGTGATGGAGATTTTGAAAATTATAATTCACACACATTATAATTACCATACCATAGGTGCAATTGCCATGTTATGTGTGAAGGATTCTGAATGCACTATTTGCATTCGTTTCATTGAACAGTTAGTGTCATTAAATTCTCATTTCTGCGAGTGAGCTGACAATTGTAATATTCTTCTTTTTCAAATGCCATTCTGAGAGTTATGTATCCTCTTGACCTCTTGCCTTGTCCTAATTAATCGTGTTTTCAAACACTTGAGTGTCCACCTCCTGTAGACTCAAGTTGAGCCATTTTTGCAACCAAGACACTATGGTCTCTATCAAGATCTAATATGCCTGGTCAGCCATTGAATAGTACTTTCTGAAAATAACATCCACAACTAATCATCCACAGGGTGTCAGAAACTTTTTCCATAACTGCAAGTAGGCTATATGATAAACCAGGCAACATTTTGTCACTTCATGGGTGACCCAATACTACCAGTGCTTATGGGTTTGAGGTTCAACAAAACAAAATTGCCAAAAGAAAATTTCATGTAACGAAGTAAGCGTGATCAAGTTTGTAGGCCATTTTAGGACATCTTAGCATGCATCTCCAGCACATGCCTACCATCACTTTAATTTATTAGGCTAAATGTGTCCTGGCCCACTGACTGAAAAACAGATTATTTAACATAATGTATGTAGGCTTTCTAAAGATCCATTGGATGTGACATTTGTGTTGTGATATCTCCCAACTTCCTACATTCCTCTACCTTAATTCTACAATGTAATTGCAGAACTTGCATTTGCAATGCATTTCAATGGTCAGCATCTAAAGTACCTGAATTATGTGCATGTAGCAATCTAGTCCATATATTTTCCAAAGGCTCATAATGTGCCAACTCCCAACTTCCTCTATCCCTACATAAGCTCTGTAAAGTCCTAAAGATTTCATACTTTTAAATGCATTGATTTTTAATGGACGACCATGAGTTGTGGGTCTAAAATAAGTGGGTGATTTGTAGTAAGCTATCCAATCCATATATTTTCTTAGGTCTATACACTGTAGATGTGATATAATGTGCATTGAGGCATCTCACTACTTCCTACATTCCACTATACCTTAGTTATGTAATGTGCTTTGCATTACATTGAAATGCATTGATTTCCATTGAAATCCATTGGACAGTTATAGGTTTTGGGCCTAAATAGGTGTATAATTTATATTAAACTAGCAAACCCATATATTTTCTGAATGCCCACACCCTACAGATATGATATAGCAATCATTGGGATTTGACCCACCCTCCTACAGGCTTCTGCATCAATCTAACCTTGCATTATATTGCTGAAAAAGTGTACGACAGATACATTTTGACTTATATAATTCATAGGAAAGTACATTATCCATCAAACCTGTATATTTTTAAAATCCCTAAGGTGTCTACATGTGATGTAACATCAATAAAAAACATATACCATCATCAGAGACACTTGCATACGCCTACATCCATATACAGGCATGTATTGCGAAATGCACTGGGTGTCATTATAAAAGTGAGTAAAAATATAAGAAAGCTACCACTTCCAGAGGGCTATCATACCAAATAATGTCCCTCAGGCATGGAGGATTACAAAAAAACATTGATAGACTTTGCCACTCCAGGTGATACCAATATGTGAAAATTTGGCCTCTGGCTCACCCCCTCTCACTGCATAATCAGAAACCTGCTGCAGATTGTCTTCTCCTCTGGTCAGTTCTCACCTTGAGAGTCTCCACAGCCTTCCTCAGCTCCTGCAGCTCCTTCTCCTTCAACTGTATTATCTGCTGGCATCTCCTCTGGCTCTGCCCCAACCCCTCCTGGAACATCAAGAATCAAAGCAACACATTTTGAATTGATCATTTATTTCTCAGAGTGATAGGCTGCATCGTTAAGCGAGATGAAATTGTTCGGAACAAATTCCTCACAAGCAGTTGATACCATGTGACCTCAATTAGGCATAAACACGAGACAGACTGGCAGAACCTGTTTGACAGGTAGGAGGGAGGCAACACTGAAGTTGGCCTGTCAATGGCTTTAAACTTTACAGAATGTCAGACATTGAACACAATGGGTCTATCTCAAAGCCTAGGCCAATGTCCTTCCAAGTGCATCAGCCTAATTAGTCACGCCCAGTGATTGGATACCCTTTATTAGTCACACCCAGTGATTGGATATTCTGTAGAGTTCACCAAAAAGTATCCAATCACTGGGCGTGACTAATTAGGCTGATACACTTGGAAGGACACTGGCCTAGGCTTTGAGAAAGACCCTCTCCTGTGTACCTCCTTAATGGGGCAAGCAGTTCATTATAGAAAAGGTGCATTTTGTTCAGATTAGATAAATAACATAAACTTAAGCTAATAAGGGAATACACAAGTACACTTTCATTTCCACACCTTTGTTTAATAGTAGGCTATAAAGACAGGTGTCTCAGACCTATGAAAAGGTACACTAAGCTGTATGCCTACAGATCCTCTCTTACCTTTTTATGACTCCACTCTGCCTTCGCTGTGATTGTGTCATGGCCTTTATGATCATCCATCGTACACAGATAGCAGATGCAACTCTGGTCGGTGCGACAGAATATTTCTGAAACCTTATTATGGTGGGGGCAGATCCTCTCCTGTAGCTGGCCTGTGGCATCAATCATGTTGTGATTTCTATCGATAAGTTCATTGTGAGCATTTAGGTGAGTGTCACAATACGACTTCAAACACTCCAGACAGGACTTGACAGCTTTTAGTTTTCTCCCAGTGCAGACGTCGCACGCCACATCTCCAGGTCCAGCATAACAGCGAGCAGGAGCAGCAGCTTGGATGCTGGTCTTCCCGAACTTCTCCACCATTTCAGCCATCAGACGGTTTTTGTGGAGGACAGGCCTTGAGTCGAAGTTGTGTTTGCAGAGGGGACAGCTGTATTCTCCTTTACTATCCTCCTGATCCCAGCAGCTTTTAATGCACCTCATACAGAAATTATGTCCACATGGAATCGTCACTGGATCCCTCAACAGCTCCAGACAGACTGGACAAGTGAAGGAGTCTTCCTCCTGAGAAGACGCAGACGCCATGTTGTAACTCTTCAGAACACCAAGCGCACACTCTGAGAAGCAGCAGCAGAGTGACAGCTGGCTTCCTCAGAACACTAAGGAGGAGCCCAGGGAGGGAGGGGTTGGGGATTAGCCAATCAGAATTATCCTTGTTATCAGATGGAAGGTATGTCCAGGTGAGGATGGGTGTGGGTGTGGCTAATCCTGTGACTGCATGTACACTGTCACTCCAACAGCCTACAAGTTTATGAAGACGGGGTGCTATAGACCTAAAACCATGTAAATATCTTAAAAAGTAGGTAACGTTTTCCATGAACTTGCTGTTCGTAAGATGCTAAATTATGACATCTGTGACCAAATATACTTGTATGTTCGTGCAGCCCAGTATTTCAGCATACCAGGAAGGTTGTGCTCCTGTCATCTCACCTTTGTACCTTCTATAGCTGAGATGAGATGAGATGAAGATTAAGAGATGAATATCATTTTGGCACAAATTAACATTGCTATAAACCAGAGGGCAGAAATGTGTCTGCTTCAGTGTGTGAATATCGAATGACAGGAGCCCAACCTGTTTTTCTGCATTTCTCTGATATGTGCACACACTCAGTCACACACATTTCAGTGTCTATGTGTGTGTGTGTGTGTGTGTGTGTGTGTGTGTGTGTGTATGTGTATGTGTGTGTGTGTGTGTGTGTGTGTGTGTGTGTGTGTGTGTGTGTGTGTGTGTGTGTGTGTGTGTGTGTGTGTGTGTGTGTGTGTGTTTGGCAGGAAGCAAATTAACAGAGTGGGGGTGTAAACGATAGGGGCATGCCACAGACTCAGAGTCAGACAGATATCTGGCTAACACGCCATACTCATTAAAAACACAAACAGAGAGACAACAGCAACAAGATTACTAATCAGCAACAACAAAAGAGTTCGCCTGATCATTTAATAAACATCCTCAAAATGGGTGAAACTGTTTTACAAAAAGCATACTGCCGTGCAGAGAATAAAACATGAGAATGCGCGCACATCAGTGGCACAGGTACTGGACAAAATAAAATAACTGAAGTGAAGGACTACGGTCCCAAACGTCGTGTCAATAAACAATTGGGAGCATTAACAGTATTGCGGACATCTATCATTTAGTTCAATAAAACATAAATAAACATGAACCACTAGAGGTGGTAATATAACAATCAAAGAATGTTGATAGCCTATTTGGACTGCAATTAGGAGGAATGCAGAAAAGAGGAGCAAAGAATTTGGCAAAGTTTTGCTCTATTTCAGCTTTTATTGGTAGTATGCAGATATGGAGACATAGATGTTTTGTTTCTCCATGAATTTTGATCAACATGTCAAATACCTTTGCTGCTTGTCTCTTTGATCCAAATAAAAGTAATCGTGTGTGTGTGTGTGTGTGTGTGTGTGTGTGTGTGTGTGTGTGTGTGTGTGTGTGTGTGTGTGTGTGTGTGTGTGTGTGTGTGTGTGTGTGTGTGTGTGTGTGTGTGTGTGTGTGTGTTTCTGGTGAACAAGGAAAGAAATTGTATTTGAAACCCAGTCTGTTTTTATGAGTAGGCCTAGGTTATTAATAAAAAATACTCTAAAGTGAACCACGTTACTGCAATATACCGTAACAATCAATGTGATGTTGATAGCCTATTTGGCCTGTCTATAAAACAGAAAGGTTGTGTGAGGGCAGAAAGGTTGTGTGTCTGCTTCAGTGTGTGAATATTAAATGACAGGAGCCCAACCAGTTGTTCTGCATTGCTCTGATATGTGCACATACACACACACACACAAGTGTGTGTGTGTGTGTGTGTGTGTGTGTGTGTGTGTGTGTGTGTGTGTGTGTGTGTGTGTGTGTGTGTGTGTGTGTGTGTGTGTGTGTGTGTGTGTGTGTGTGTGTGTGTGTGTGAGAGAGAGAGAGAGAGAGAGAGAGAGAGAGAGAGAGAGAGAGAGAGAATACGCAATTGCTTAGGGCCCCACCAAATGTTGCCCTCTGTAGGGCGCTAAAGATGAGCAAAATGAATTCAAGAGCCCCATACCTTTATCTCGCCTAGGACCCACTGCTGTGCGTGTGCGTGTGTGTACGTTTGTGAGTCAAACTGGGGTTTTTATGTTGTGATTTTAGATTCTCTCAAAACAATGTATGGGGGAAAATGGGTGGTGGTTGAACTGCGCTATGCGCGAGTCAGCTGATTACTTGCAGTAGCGCCAGTTGCACTGATCACCGTCAGCTGTCACCGTTTGACTTTATTTGGTTCGCGCAGCAAAAGTCAAGTGCAGGTGTGTAAAGCCCTTTAGATAAGTCCCAGCACCCCCACACACAGCTCACACACCAAAAACACTAATCCATGACTACGCGAAAATGTGCAACAGCTGCCCAAAAGTTGCCTAGAACAAGTTTTGGCCCTTGTCCACATCATGCATATTGTTAGTTATTAGAGCTCTAAATAAAGCAAAATGTTCTGTTTAAATTAACTTATGTTCATGTATTTGACATAATCAAGACATATGGGTGTTCCATTTATGTTTACTACACTTAAAATAATTTGGGGTCAAATTGACCCCAGGGAACACAGATGTAACCAGAATGTGTACAGCATTTAGGGAAAACATTTTTGTGGATTTTTTTTTCACATTGACCGCATATATTTAGGTAAAGTCATCAAGGATGAAGCCAAAGAATTGTGTACTTCATGTATTTTAAACATTGAATGAGGTCAAATAGACCCTGAGGATAACAGGAGGGTTAAGGGAAACACTGAGCAACTCCTTTTACTGGTGCAAACTGCTTGCATTGCAACATTTTGGACTTATGTGCTGAACTTGAATTAAAAAGGGGAAAAAAGAGGAAAATCAAAAAGAAAAACTTGTCTTGTGAAGTCCTTTGAGTGAAATCCAGCCTACCCTAAACCTCCAGCAGACGTCACATCCTTATCAAGTTGGGGAAATTGTACAGTGTGTGTGTGTGTGTGTTTTTGCCATTGTATCTTTCCTTAAAGCTGTCTATTTATTGTCTGAAAATCTACCCTGTTCTTTTTTGGACAGTGTGGAGCCCATTTCTTCCATCCAACCCATTTATTTCTTTGCCAAATATAAATGTGCCATAAAGTAGATAAAGCATTTCACAGAGTTCTGGGTTTGACCATCTTGCATTGACCAACAAGCAGGCTGTCAATGTAGACTACCAGAACTAAGCTACTCTTGCGCAAAATAGGTTTTGTACAGTTTTCATATCTAATGAAAGGTTTTCATACTGACACAGTTCTCATCTCTAATCAAAACCGGTTTTACACTAACAATTTTAATATCTAATCAAAAGTGATTGTCTGTCCAAGACGTCCATATTGTCCTGAGGTCTCCATCAACCATTAGCTCCATTAAATCGAATGTTAAGAGAAATGTAATGTGATTATCAAAATAACTGAACATGAGGTACTTCACATCAGGATTGAGCCCTATCACACGAAATGAGATAGAAATAATCTATAACGGTAGTGGTGCCGTCACGATAAAGCCCCGTTTTTCGTGGTTGGGTCACACTTCCGCAGCCAATGCATTTGAATGGGCTGTCCGACTTGTGGTTGATTTATGATTGATGGACCTGTCGAGCTTCCAGGAAAATGTGAGGAAGAAGCGGAGAAGCGAACATTGCGTTGGAAAACACACCGTCCAACTGAATTTGTTTTAGCTTACTTCACAGTGTGATTGGGCATACATGCTATAATGTATCCCTTCACAAATAATCTTTCCCTTATCAGTTTTCTGTCGGAATTGGGCCATCAATCGCAAATCTACCACGAGTCGGAAAGCCCATTCAAATGCATTGGCCGCGGAAGTGTGGCCCAACCACGAAAAACGGGGCTTTATCGTGATGGCACGACAAACGTTATAGATTATTGATCGGCGACTCGTGGCCACGTGACGATATTGTGTGCGATACAGTTGGAGCATTAGGCTACAGTAGGCTGATGGTCTAACTGAACATTAGGTAATTCATATCACATTGAGAATGAGTCTACAGCAGGCTGGTGGTCATACCACCCTGAGGCCTGAGCATTAGGCTTGTAGGTGTTCCTTTTCTCCATTGGATGCTTACCTGGAAATGATAACAGCATATTGGTCATATTCTATTTATAGAGCTAATGGTCAATAACATCTGCTCCTTGACAACACATGTGAAGTGTTGTCTACCAGACTTTGGTATTTGGATGAGCCAAAACAAATATTGCCTGGAAAGTGGATTAAGATTTCAAGATGTGTTGACACCACTCCTGATACTTGGGCCCTATATTAGACAGTAGGTCACAAAAGGCTTCCACTCCTGATAGTTAGACTCTACATTGTAAGTGACAAAAGGCGTCTTTGCTTCCCTCCCCAGTCATGTACTGTAATGCTGAGCCGGTTAGTTGGGCACATACTGCACCCTAGTGGCCAAAGGCTGCATAGGCTACAGCTGCACTATGACACATGACCACAGCAGCAAACCTTTATGATGTTGACAACAGTTGACTAATGTGTCTGCTTTACAGTCTTCTGGACATGTGACCATCCCCCAATACCAGATGACTTGAATGAATGAATGAATGAATGAATGAATGAATGAAACTTTATTGTCATTGTACAGGTACAACGAAATTGGTAAAGTGCAGATGCTCACGGTGCTTAAAAATCAACAAAGAAACCTATATATATACTGTATAAAATTAATTCCGATTTTAAAAAGTCAGCTGTGCAAAATTAAGTGTGTAGATTGCTTTTGGATAAAAACTGTCTTTTAGCCTGTTTGTTTTTGTACCCAGAGCCCTGTAACGCCTGCCTGATGGCAGCAGCTCAAACAGTTTATGTCCAGTATGGTAGGGGTCTCTGATGATTTGCTTGGCTTTCTTTAGACAGCGACAGGAGAACAACTCCTCTAAAGAGGGCAGGGGACAGCTGGTGATCTTCTGAGCTGTGCTGACTTGTCTCTAAAGCGACTCCTTCATACAGTAGTTGGCAATAGGAGTCATATTCTCCTTAATCAACCATAAGAGTTCTTATGACCTTACATAGACAGATACCAGACTGATATGAACAGCATTTATTTTATATTTATTTTATGTAATTATATACATTGACAACAACTACCAGACTGGTAGGAAAGTAACAACATCCACCACCACCCTACTAAAGAAATGCAATATAAATATCCAAATGTTTCATAAATGATGGATAACAAATGTAGTGTTATATCATCATTGGTGTATTTGATTGTATGTGATATTAACACCATTGACATCAGCTATGAATGCAAAACTACTAAAATACAATACAAATGTCCAAATGTGTCATAAGTGGTGAATAACAAATCTACTGGCATGTCATCAGTGGTGTAAGATCCAACTCAGCACATTAACAGCCAAAAATAAGGACTAACAAACTATACTGCGGGGTAATCACCACAAATATGTAAACCATCAACTGTCTCGGTGGTGATAATCACAACAGTTTTACCATCTGTGATGTTTATTTGAAGTTATTACTACGAACAGCAAGTCTTGTCATATTCCCTGCATTGCATCGCATTGCATTTGCTGTGTGCTACGCCCACTACTAGGAACTAACATTCGCAACGCTGAGCAGTACTGAGAAGCTAAAACAGCTAATTTTGCTAATGAGGATGTCGGCCTTAGCACACAGCGGAGATTGCCCGACTCTCCCCTCTGTATGGCTCTGTGTACTGTATCTGGTCTAATGTCATCAGTGGTGTTTGATCCAACTCAACTTGTGTTTGTGAATGACCCACAGGAGCAGCATTTGCCTGTAGGGGCCTCACTCACAACAGCTTCACTGATGATTCATCATCCAACCCAAACCCAGGGTAGAGAGTGTATGTGAATGTGGTGTGGACATACAGTATATTTCAGCAATCTTGCTTACACACACAAACAGCAAAAAAGAACAAAGAAATCTTGTGCGCACACACCAGCCTGATCTCCAAAAATTCTGTGCTCCTGGACACGGATGTTAAGGACACGAAATCCGTGTCCAGGAGCACGGATTTTGCCAAAATTCCGTGCTCCTGGACACGGAATTGTTTTCCGTGCTCCTGGACACGGAATTGCTTTCTATAGGCTATTACCACAGCACTGTGTAACTCTATCATTAGAAAATACATACCAAATGCTAATTCTAAACAAAATAATGCTATAGCAATTGAAGTTGTGCCCTGACCAAAACATTCCCTAACCTTAACCTGTCATTTAAGACATATTTTTGAGAAATATCTTTTCCAGTTGGTTGCTAGGCTATCAAATTCATATAATGAATGAAAGAAAACTAGCTGTGCCCAGACCAAAACAATCCCTAACCCTAACCTGTCAGTAGGAAATGTTTTTTTTAGAAAAAATATTTGAAATGAGAAAAATCCTGAGAAAACACAAGACTGTGGAAACATAGAGCTGTGGGATTAGCCTATAGAGAGAGCACTTCCCTGTGTCCATCACAGAAAACAATTCCGTGTCCAGGAGCACGGAAAACAATTCCGTGTCCAGGAGCACGGAATTTTGGCAAAATCTGTGCTCCAGGACACGGATTTTGTGCCCTTAACATCCGTGTCCAGGAGCACAGAATTTTTGGAGATCATGTTGCACACACACACACCTCTCCCTTCTCTTCCCTTCATCCATTTCTTTCTTTCTTCCTTTCTCTCTCTCTCTCTCTCTCTCTCTCTCTCTCTCTCTCTCTCTCTCTCTCTCTCTCTCTCTCTCTCTCTCTCTCTCTCTCTCTCTCTCTCTCTTCACTTTACCCCTTTTCTGCCCTAGCTCTGAAAGCAGACCATCTCTCTCTCTCTCTCTGTGTGTGTGTGTGTGTGTGTGTGTGTGTGTGTGTGTGTGTGTGTGTGTGTGTGTGTGTGTGTGTGTGTGTGTGTGTGTGTGTGTGTGTGTGTGTGTGTGTGTGTGTGTGTGTGTGTGTGTGTGTGTCTGTGTGTGTCTGTGTGTGTGTGTGTAGCATTTACATGTAGGGGCCTCACAACAGCTTCACTGATGATCCACTCCATAACCCAAACCCAGGGTAGAGTGTGTGTGTGAATGTTGTTTGGATTCTGTGCAAGAGGGTCATTTTGGAAGTAGGCCTGATGCCATAGAAGGCCAGAATTCCTGCCCTATGATCCACATACACTCCTATTCTGGAGCTGGTCACTAGAGGAAGTTCAGTATTTTTAATATTGTGCCAGAAAGTGGAGCTGGAGCTGCAGAGGTCCAGCCTCCAGGACTGATCATTAGCTCCAAACACACACTCATTACCCCTTCCTTTCCTGCTGATGCTTTTATATGACACTGCTATATGAACCGCTCCAGTCCTCTCAAACTCCCAGTAGCAGCGTGCAGACACACTCTCTCTACACAGCACTTGTGCATACCTATCAAATCTGTCTGGATGATCAGGGTATGGCAGGTCCTCATGTCTCCACTCCACCCTCCTGTTCCCCTCAGACACATGGAGGACAATGCTTGCTGTGTTTGGATCCAGAGTGAAGTGACAGGAATCTGGAGGAGGAGAAGACAGGACACACACAGGTTTTTATTCCTGACGGTTTTTATGGATGTGTGTGACTTTTCATACGTCTGAGCAGTGTGAGTGAACATAGGAATATGTGTGTGTGTGTGTGTGTGTGTGTGTGTGTGTGTGTGTGTGTGTGTGTGTGTGTGTGTGTGTGTGTGTGTGTGTGTGTGTGTGTGTGTGTGTGTGTGTGTGTGTGTGTGTGTGTGCGCGTGTGCGCGTGTGTGTGTGTGTGTGAGACATTAACATGTATGTGTGTTGGGGGGGGGGGGGGGCTATAGAAATGTAGTAGGCCTATGTGTATATGTGGCATCTAAATCTGTGTTTAGGTGTGCATGTGTGCATGTGTGTGTGTGTGTGTGTGTGTGTGTGTGTGTGTGTGTGTGTGTGTGTGTGTGTGTGTGTGTGTGTGTGTGTGTGTGTGTGTGTGTGTGTGTGTGTGTGTGTGTGTGTGTGTGTGTGTGTGTGTGTGTGTGTCCGTGTCCAACTCACACTTTAGGAAGTCCTCTCTGGTAACTGGATCACCAATAAGAGCCTGACCATCAGACACTGAAACAGAAAACATCACAACTGAGCCCTGAGTGCTTAAAACCACTTTCCAATACTACTGTATAACAGAACCATTAATTAGTAACATTATTTGTAATAAATGTAGCCTAATTTCCTGTGAATGTTAAATCAATTTGTTTGCCATTTGGCATATTTATAATTTACATAAAAAAGAGAGACAATAAGATGACAATAAGAGAACAATAGTGCAGGTAAAGGTTCATCAATTTGTTTACAGGAATTCATTTTTCGTAAACTGGTTTCTGAATGTATTGTATTACAATATTTACTCAATTGTTCAATCATGTCATTCAAATCATCCTGCACAGTGCATGTTCTCATCACGATACGAAAATGTAGTTTTGGTGTTTGTAGCACCCCATATCTTACACCTGCACATACTGTATGCTAATGTTGCCTATGAAGTGTGCACACATGCAAAAAAGCAAGTTACCACGACGTCGGGATCTTCCGGAGTTCGGCCTTCATGCAGGTTACATATATGTATATTATAATATATTATAATATAATATATATATATATATATATATATATATATATATATATATTATATTACATTGCGTGTCTACATACCTTGTGTGTAGGTGAACTACCGAGTACAAACCTGTCACAAGATATGCACTGCAATGCAGTCGAGGACAAAATATGCACATAACCATACCCTGCGAACCAATGTGTATGTGTATGTATGTATGTATGTATGTATGTATGTATGTATGTATGTATGTATGTATGTATGTATGTATGTATGTATGTATGTATGTATGTATGTATGTATGTATGTATGTATGTATGTATGTATGTATGTATGTATTCTCTCATTTGCAATTGGGATGATGAAAAACAGTCCCCCAAAAATTGTTTTGGCTAGGCTGACAGCTGGGAAACTTAATTGTTCCATGGAGGAGGGGCCAGGAGGTGGGACGAGGCCACAAGCACAAGTGGGATGCAAGGTTGCATATTGGAACGCGCGCTGTGTGTGTGCACGGTGGAGACTCACTCTGTATGTTCTGGATGATCTGGACATTTTTCATTACTACAACACACAGAAAAACAAATTTATGAAATGAAAAATTACTAAATGGTTCGGTCTCGGCTTACACAGTAAGATGGAATCTAATTTCTCCTCCAGCTGCATCTTCAGTGCAGACACAGATTCCTTCAGGGGCTCCAAGGAGATGCTTTGGCTGACGGTCACACTGGTTGAAATGGTGCTGTAAGGCCTCCCAGTGATGGACACCATGTTCTGCACAGAGAAACACACATTGGGTGTGAGGTACGTAGACTTACTTAAATAAGCCCTGGCAGAACATTAACAGGGCTGTATCGCCTCTGTCTTTAGCCATGTTTTGAACCCTCTAAAAAGTAAAAGTGGTCTAC
>NC_085859.1:6931039-6980946 GCF_034702125.1 Engraulis encrasicolus | reverse complement strand
TTTAATTGTCTAAGAAAGACTTGGCTATTGCGTCATCTGATTTATTTACGTCCTCTGTAATTGGACAAAACTTTTGGAAGCTCTCAGGTCTCCTAGGGGGGTTTAACCCTCCCCTCGGTGTATCGCCTGAGTGGGCGACAGAGGTTGCTGCGTTTCCACCTTGGATGCCTTCTCTAATGTCGGCAATCTTTTTATTAAAAAATCTAGCAAATTCCTCGCACTTGGCATGTGATGCTGCATTTAGGTTGTTATTGCTATGTGTTGGATTAAGCAGGTGGTCAATAGTGGAAAAAAGAACTTTCGCATTATGCTGGTTGTCTGTTATGATTTTGGAAAAATATGCTTTTCTCTCTGAGCGTACCGCATTATTGTAGGAGGAGATCTCATCCCTAAGGGATTGTCTGTGGACTTCTAATTTAGTTTTCCTCCAAAGACGCTCGGTTACTCTGCATTTTCTTTTTAAGGCTCTAAGTGAGTCATTCATCCAAGGTGAATACCTAGCTCTGGTTCTTGTCGTCGTTCTAATTGGAGCTATGTTATCTAGAATTCCTCTTAAGTTGTTGTTGAAGCTATCAACCATTTCATCAGGTGTGCAGTGACCATTTAGTAGGTCACCTGATTTGATGAGGTCTGAAATCTTAAGCTCAGCAGAGGCATTAATGCGTCGTCTGTGAATGACATTGTTGGGTGTGCTAATTTGTGTTGAAATGTCAAAATCAAAAAACACACAGTGGTGGTCGGAGAGAGGCCGACGTCCGTGACCGATATATTGTTGATATCAAGTGCATGTGAAATAACAAGGTCAAGTGTGTTGCCTTTTCGATGGGTAGGCTGTTCTGTAACATTCTGGACGAGACCGAATCCATTTAATGTGTCTAAGAAAGACTTGGCTATTGCGTCATCTGATTTATTTACGTGGATATTAAAGTCGCCAGCAATTATTGCTTTGTCATAGTTAGTAAGTACGTCCGACATGAAGGCGGAGAAATCAGATAGAAATGACGAAGAGAATTTCGGTGGACGGTACAGAACAATAATGATCAGTTTGAGGTTTGCTTGGACCCTCATTGCCAAGTATTCAAATGAAGAGAAAGAGCCCAGATTAATCTTAGTACAATTAAATTTGTTGGAGAAAAGTATGGCTACGCCTCCGCCTCGTTTCTTTGGTCTCGGGGCGTGAAGGAATTTGTAATCGGAAGGGCAAGCCTCAATAAAAGTAGCAGCCCCGTCGTCTTTAAGCCATGTTTCGGTAAGGAACATAAAGCTTATGTTTTTGTCCGAGACCAGCTGGTTTACTACGAAGCTTTTGTTGGTCAAGGACTGCACGTTAAGTAATGCAGCATTAACATTCAAAGTAGTAGAGCTATTGTTTATGCGTTCAGGTCAGGGCTCCAGAGTGCGCCCAATTTGGTCGCACATGCGCCCATTTTTTTCAGTAGTGCGCCTAAAACATATTTTTAGGCGCACCGGTGCGACCAGCCATCAGTAGAACAAAATGAATAGGCAATGCTAAACACCCATTTTAATGGGCATACAATTATTAGCCAGTCTGCAGTAGTGACTCATCTCAAAATAAAACGCGTCAATGCGGTCATTCCTTCAACTCCGCTGTACTTTTCTCCCTCTCGCTGACAGGCAGCCCGGTGGCGACGTTTCAGAATAGAATGTTCGACTTCGAAGTTGCTAAACTACCGGTATCCGAGCGAGTTCACATGTGCTGCTAGCGAGTTAGTGTTCTCAACGTCTGTTGAAACAGACGAGAGTGTTACAATCCCTGGAAAAACGAAATGGCTTGAGGATGTTTTAAACATAGCCACACAAACACAATTGGCCACAACATAAACGCAGACGGGTGCGCGGAGAATGGCCCGTTGCTGTGCGGGCAGAGCTGGCCAAACAACAGGTGACACGCTATCTCTCGGAACTTCTGTGAAAGTTTTTTTTATAGCGACTACATAACCTAGTATTACTGCCTATCTGTCGGCAAGGCATCGTTCAGGCACCGAGAGAGCGAGAGAGAGCGCACGGAATTGTGCTGTCGTGTTTGTATAGCGCTTGATACCGTCCACAATCATCATGCAGAGCGCTCAAAAATGGGGAAATACAAAACCCAATTTACCTCGGATTCCACTGAAAACATGTTAGTGTCTAACTTAATAATTTGAAAAACCATGCATTTTTAACTGGGTCTGAAATCTATCTATCTGTCTAACTAACTAGGCCTATATAGCCTAACTAACTTTCTATCTATCTTCATATTGGAATGAATAGGCAATGTGGAACCCTGTGCTTGTGTCGTGTGTGTAGCCTAGTCTTATTGCAGAAAATTAAAGCTTAGCATAGGCCTACCTGTAGCCAAGATGTGGTAGACCTAGTTAGGTAGGCCTACTGTCATGTCTTCTAAGGAGCACATTTGGATAGCCTATAGCACAAGGAAGGCTCCAGGTCTTTTCAAATAATAATAATGATAATAATAATTATTATTATAGGCCTACTATTATTATTACTATTATTATATATATTTATTTTTTTGAAAATTAAAGCTGAGGTGCGTGTGTGTGTGGGCCTAGGTAAAAACATGTGGGTGCACCTAAATTTTGTGCTGGTGCACCTAAAAAAAATTTTTAGGCGCACCAGTGCAACCAGTGCAAAAAGTTAGTCTGGAGCCCTGGTATCAGGTGCAATCGTAATTAGGTTGTTGTGTACACAACCAGAGGGTCTATATCTGCGAGCTTTCCTACGGGTAGTGACAGCGTGGATAGCTAGTGGGGAACTCTCTATTGGGCACGCAGTGTCTAAATTGGTGTAGTGCTTTGGATTTGAAACACCTGTTAGTCAATCCAAGGACCGATGGGCTTCGAGGGTCAGCTCTAGGTTGGTCGCGAGGAGACGAGCGCCAGATCTGTTTAAGTGCCTTCCATCTCGTGCGAAGAGGTTTCGGCGGTTCCAGAAAGCGGAGAAGTTGTCAACGTAGGGAATGGCTTCTTATAGGAGAAGATTAGGTGCTGTTTTGTTGGCAAAAGGGGGTTGTACAAAATATTAACACCAGGGGTGCTAATAATTGTGACACACATTATTTGATGTCAAATAATTATTTCTTTATGTGGGATTTTTTCCCCACTGAATAAATGCACTTGTATTGAAGGTTGGATTTTTCTCTTTTTTTCCATTAAGGTCCCATATTATTTAGAAAAAAAAAATAATAATTGGAAGCTAAAAAACACATCTCAACCAGGGGTGCCAATAATTATGGAGGGCACTGTAGCTGTAAAAATATCCCCTTTGACAAACAGCTTCTGTAGACCTGTGAGTAAGTATCAAATTTGTTTCCAAGGCAAAATGTATCAGCTAAACTGCTGAAATGTAGTAATTTCCAAGAGTTTCTAAAACCGCCTGTCAGAAAAAAAAGATGTTCAAACCCCTGTAAGTCCTTGGCAGTACATCACAACATCTTCCTGTCACTTCCTGTGGATTCTACAGAGTCTCTACTTTCAAATGGTACCAGCCACTTCATGATAGGTCAAAGAGTGCAGGCACAGGAACCATTTAAGTAGACATTGTGCAAAACCTCAAAAACACTCAAAAATAGCCCTTAAGGGCAAGGGGTTAATACAGTTAAAATCGTTGGCCGGGGTTAATAAAGGTGGTAAAGTGTCTAACTTTTCATGTTAAACGTTGTCTTGCTTTAAGACAAGTTAAAAGAGGAAGTATGTAGCTAAGCTAGTGAAAGTCGATGGATCACTGTAGCATGTAGCATGCTACACGGATCCATTGACTTTCACTAGCTTAGCGACATGCCCCCTCTTTTACCTTGTCTTAAAGCAAGACAGTGGCTTACATAAAAAATAAGACACATTACCAGCTTTATAAACCCTGGCCCTGACCCTGGATTTTAACTGTATTAAGCCCCAGAATAGCGGCAGAGCCCTTTAACTTCCACATTCGAATTTGTATTTTCTAGCACTATTCGAACTCGAATTCGAACGTTGAATATTAGTTGACAGCCTTAGGGGTCTTGCACACCAGGGCGGTAAAGCGTCGCGGAACGGCCACGTTTTTTACCGGCGTCGGAGAAAATACATTGAAACCGGCGGTAGTCGAGCGTCAGCGGCACGGGAGCCGACTCCGCGCCGCGCTGCATTTGGAAAATAGAACTCGAGCGTATTTTTCACGCCGGCGACCGGCGGTGTCTCATTCAAATGAATGGCAAAGTAGCATGCTAGCTTTGGCTGTGGGGAGGGTTTTGAATAGGACTGGCCGCGCACGCCGACGCTGTCAGTGTGAAAGGCAGAGAAAAACACGCTGGCCAAAACTAAGCAGAAAGACCGCGTTCGTCCCGTGACCGTTCCGTTCCGCCTTGGTATGTTTTGGCCCTTAGTGTAGGCCTATACCAAATGTGAGAATGCAGTATGCTACGGAGTTGAAGAGGCTGGCAGGGAACAGGCGCTGGTGTGCATGGTAAGGTGTGGTAAGAAGAGAAAGGATTAATCATTGTATTGGTGAATCAATGTTAGGTATTGTATATGGGTAAGACACAATTCCTGAAAATGTTGGTTTTGTCATTTTAGCTAGAGTAACTAAAAGTAATGCAAAAGTAGTGTAATGCCTTACTTTAAAAAAAAGTAATGTTGTAATGTTAAGCATCACTTTAACACATTCAATACCAGCCGTTTTTTGGAATTCAGCCGTAGACTCCCAGCCAATTTCATCATTTTATGTAATTTTTTGAACACCCGCCGAATATTTTGTCTTCACACATCCATAGACACATGTCAGGGCTTGTTCGAAAGTTATTTCGAAGTTATTTCACTTTAACCCTCTAGCTATCAGAATTTTTTTGAATAGGCCGGAACTCTACCAAGAATTCTAAGGAAAAATTGACATTTTGGTCATATTTTAAATAATGTCAAATAACTTGAAAAGAAATGAAAAGTATCAATTACAAGTTACTTTCATATTAAAGTAGAGAAAACACACTTTCAAATGGTATATCATTTATGGATAATTAATTGTTCAGTATTCCCATAGAGTGCCTTTGATGTGGATTAAATGATAAAAATGTGATAAAATCCGATATTATCTAGGCCTATCTATCTATATATCTATATCTTTAGGCCTATCTATCTATCTATCTATTGACCTATCTATGTATCTATCTATCCTTCCGTCCATCCATCCATCCATCCATCCATCCATCCATCCAGGGTCAAAGTTGAACAATGAACATGTGACGACAACAAATGTCGTTCACCCAGAAGTCCTGTTTTCAAGCGGTAAGACTATGGATCATATGTGATAACTGTAATGGACTACACTGGCTAATAATGTTTGAACTGAACCATGCCAAAGACGTGTAAGGATAACCGTAGAAGTGTCCGCGATAGCAGACAGGACATGAATGGAGCTCTAAGGAAGTCCCCCCCCTCCCCCCAATTTGGCACAGGTAAGATGCGCCAGGCATCACCGACTAAAGCCAGGCATACACTGTGCGATATTTTCACTCGTGGGTCTTAAGCTTCTGCTCACACTGCACGATGGAATTTCACTGTTTAAAAGTTCACAACTCACGACTCACGTCCTCACACTACACGAGCCGACAGTGGGATGCGAGCGAAATGCTTCCACAGTACGACGCGACAGGCATGTTTCCCCGGTTTGCAGGGGAGGGAACATGCGCACCTGAGGTGGAGATGAGGTCGCGCTACAGCAGCGAATCGCACGGCCCTATTCATTTGTGCATGTGAAGTGTCAAATCGGGTCGTAGCACTGCTTTAACTGTGCGATTTCCGCACGAGCCACGACCCACGACCAGAATTTCAAACCGTTTTGATTTTCTTGCGACCCTGCGATTGCACGATCGTGAGGCAAAATCACTTGTCGTTACCCCATGTACCCTGCACGATGCGAGACTCACGATTGACCTGCGATTGAGCAAGAAATCCGCCCGACTCTCAAAAAGTCGTGCGAGTGCCAAATCGGGGCAAAAGTCGCACAGTGTAAGCCCAGCTTAATACGGAATTGAAGTGCTACAAACACCACGCTGGTAGGCTATTATTGGAAGGTAGCATTCAACTCAACGTCTTCACGCATATTTTTATGAAGGACAACGTGGTGTAGTAACAGTCCTAGACTGCTTTGCCAAAGCTGATGTAGTGGGTGAGACCGTTACAGGAAGTAGTTCGACTACGCCACCCCCGGGGGTGGAGCCCCCGGAGGAAATGAATTAGGGGTAGTTACAGATACCCCGGACCAACACACAATGTACCCGCACAATAGATTACCAGGCAAACACAGGTTCGTGCACAATGGAGGCAGACACAGTGGTGACAATTAATAATTCAAATCTTTATTATTCTTTTCGTTATAAAAATATATTTTTCTCACTCTTTGTAATAAAATATAAAAAGGTACTCACAATTCACAAAGTGCAGTGGGGTGGGTGTCCTGTCGCAATCACCCGCAGATAGATAAACACTTGTCCCAAAGTATGTTCACGTTCACAGTACAGTGCAGGGGTGGGTGTGCTGCCACCACACCCGCGGATCTGTAAACACCTGCCCCAAAGTATGTTCCTTAATTCACAATAAACAACACACCTGGTAGGCCTAAGGCCTTAGAACCTACACTCAGGTTGTCAGACTTTGTCACTAGGGGCTGGCACGGCTAACACAATAGGGCGAATGGCACACCTCAGGATTAACAAAAGAAAAAGTAAAGAAATAGTTCACGACAAACAGAAATAATTCACGGCAAACAGAAACAACAAGAAATCACAGCAAACCATGCAAAATAAATCAAAATCCAGTACACACATGCAGTTAAATAAGAAACTAGATAATTGAATGAAATAATGAAAAAAAGGAAATTAGGCACAGCAAACGAAAGAAAACGAAAATCAAAACATGAGGTAAACCAACCCCAGAGGCTCAGCTCAGTGCAGTCCCCTAGGTATCCCCACACTCACACGCACCAACGTACGCACACGCACACACACTGTGGAATGGCTCACACACCAGCTCACACCGAGCCGAGCGCCCACACACACACACACACACACACACACACACACTGAACTAAAGCGCGCCAACGCGCACACACACACAAATGTCCAATTTCCCGAGGCCGGAGCAGCAGCCGAGATACGGGTTCCCGGCGTCCAGAGGCACCACACAACCGGGGCTAAAAGTCGCCGCTCGTGCACCTAAACGCGTGGTGTGTCTGACCACGGCCACACGGATACAACCTGCGAGGGAGGAGGAGAGCGTTAGCCAAGCTAGCAGGACACCCACTATCACACGATTCTGCTGCCGAGAGGTTACCTTACCCGGAGATGAGGGTGCACCGATGCGCAATTCTCACAGTCGGAGTGCCAATACAGAGGTACACGGCCGAGGCGCCGGTAGCGACCACACGCTGAAACCATAATAATGGCCGTCGTTAGCAACCATGGTAAGAAAACAAACAGTCAGAGCTGGGTAAAGGCACAAGCTAACCCACTATAATACATACCGGCGTGCAGGAGACGGGAAAAGTGCAAGGTAACCGTTGGTATTGTCCACCGAAGTCCTTGCCAGTGGAGAAGCAAGAGATCACTCTAGCCAAGTAAGAGACGCCAAGTTGGAATCACAACCTATAGAACAGCAGACGCGAAGTTAGCCACTAGCCGCTGGCTAGCACATAAACAGCGACAAGAGATGGTCCACATACTCACAGCGACAAGAAATGGTCCACATCTCCTAGATCTGAACTGGACACCGCACTCCTCTCGACGATGAGGGGAGAAGCAACCACAGCATTCGCCGGTGGCGATGAAACGCGCAAAGGGGGACTTTGCAGGCTTACCGAATGCTAGCCACTGGCAGTATTTATGAAGAGACTTCCCATAAGCCTCTACGAGCGGCGTGGTGACGTGTGCCGCAGCGTCAGACTTTCCCTTAAAGGAGCAGCGCTCCACTACAATCTACCCCCCACATGTTGAATCGTCGGCCCGACGATGCAGGTACGCCTTCCCCCCCACTCCCAGATCCAAAATTCCATCAAAAGTTTGGAGTCGCCCCACCAGGCAGCCGATGGGGATTAGAGTGTTGTCCCGCGTTAGACCGGGAAGTCCGGCGTGGGGGCACCTCGCTGCTGCTAGTGCCACGACCGGGTAGCTGAGCGGCCGAACTGCTGGGGGAAGCCTGCGAAGTCCGACGCTGCCCTTCGTTTCCTCCTGAGGTGCCACCCTGGGGTGCATGGGGCTCTGCTGGGACACCCAAGCCAGCATCACCCACCTGCTCCCCAAGAAGGATATCTTCTTCGCTCGATAGCTCCCCTGAGTCGACAGGGGTAGGTTCGCCTGGTCGGCCCGACCCCGGGGGGGTGTCGGGGGCTAGGGGGCCCACCACTCCTTTCAGCATGCTGCGGTGAACGGGCTTCAGCTTCGTTGGATCGTTGACGGGGGCGATCGTGTACACGGCTCCGGTCTCCGAAGGGGTACGCACCACCATGTGTACCTGGGAGTTCCACACATCTTGGATTTTATTTCGACCTCGCACGCCGAGGTTGCGTACATATACCCGTTGCCCTACTTCTAAAACAGCAGTCTTCACCCGTGCATCATGTCTGTCCTTGCGATATTCCGCCGCTGCGGCCAAACGCTCCCGAGCCCCATCAAATGCCACTTGAAGCCGGGCCTGATGCTCCTGTATCCAGTCGCACACTCGACCATGGACCGGTGGCCGAACTCGGCCCAGGAGGAAGTCTACGGGTAGCTGTGGCTCTTGGCCGAACATAAGGAAGTGTGGCGATTCTCCTGTCGCTTGATGCGGGGTGGTATTATAACAGAAGATTACGTGCGGCAGGCAAGTTGCCCAGTCACGCTTCCGAGAGACCGGTAGGGTACGCAGGAGGTTGTGTAGAGTGCGGTTAAATCGCTCACATTGGCCGTTCCCGGCCGGGTGGTACGGGGTGGTTCGGGACTTCTGGACCCCGTACAGCCCGCAAAGCTGCTGAATCAGGGTGCCCTCGAAACAGCGCCCCTGGTCGGAGTGGAGCCGACCAGGAATTCCGAACCGGTAGAACCATTCCACAAGCAAGACCTGGGCGACCGTCGAGGCCCGCTGATCCCGGGTGGGGACGGCGATGGAATACTTACTGAAGACGTCCGTGATGACTAAAACGTTCTCCACCCCCCCCGACGTGGGCTCCAAAAGCGTGAAATCCACAGCTACCACTTCGTTGGGCCGCGATGCCAGTAGGTGGCCCATATACGCGGCGGCTAGAGGAGGCTCCCCTTTGGACTCTTGGCACCTAAGGCACTTTTCACACCATCGGCGCACCTCCGCAAACATGCGGGGCCAGTAACACCGTTGCCCAACCAACTCCAGTGTTCGATTAATCCCCTGGTGGCCATGGTGCTCGTGGAGCTGGTTTAGGACCTCTGATTGCAGGGCAGCCGGCAAAACCAGCTGGAGGCACTCATCACGGCCACTGGGGTGTAGCACTCTCCGGTAAAGGACTCCATCGTTCTCCACGAAACGTTTCCACTGCCGCAACAGGATCAAGGCCAAGGGTGACAGGGCTTCCCGTTCCTCACGAGTAGGCCGCCGACGCGCCTTCCAGAAGGCCAGAATCGGCTGGATAACAGGGTCTCCTTCTTGCAGAGCGCACAGGTCCGGCAAAGGGTGGGAGGGCAGCACCGAAACAACCAACTGAGAGGCGGTGATGCTACCCCCCGGGACAGCGGCCGGTTGCAGCTGACCAACCGGGTCGCTTGCTTGCAGAGTGCGCAGAGCCGGCAAAGCGTGGGGGGACGACCCCGAGACACTGGACTGAGAGGCTGTGCCGCCATCTCCCTGAGCCGCTACCTGTTGCAGCAATCTAGGGACCGCTGTACCCGGAACCAGGTCACTCACGTCTTCTTGGTCTGGCTGATCCTGCCGCGACAGGCCGTCCGCATTACCGTTAGATTTACCCGAGCGGTACTTTAATTCAAAATCAAATGATGCAAGCTGTGCGGCCCACCGGTGTTCGACCGCCCCGAGTTTGGAAGTAGTGAGGTGACTCAGGGGGTTATTATCAGTGTACACGACACACTTCTGGCCCAAGAGATATTCGCGAAACTTCTCGGTGACGGCCCATTTTAGGGCGAGGAACTCGAGCTTCATAGAACTGTAATTGTTCATATTCCGCTCTGTAGGTCTTAACGTTCTACTGGCGTATGCCACCGGTCGGACTTTGCCGTCCACCTCCTGCGAGAGGACCGCGCCCAGTCCACAATGGCTGGCGTCGACCTCAAGAATAAATGGGCGGCTAAAGTCCGCGTACGCCAGTACCGGCGCCGACACGAGCCTCCCCTTGAGTTCCTCAAAACTTCTTTCGCAATCCTCTGACCATGCATCAAGAAACTGCTGCCCCGAGGGCCGACGGGAACGGCTCCCGTTCAAGGTGGCCACCAATCGATGCAACGGCGCGGCCAGCTTTGCGAATCCTTCGACGAATCGTCGATAATAGCTGGCGAAGCCTAGGAATGATCGGAGCTCCGACACATTGGCAGGTCGCCGCCATGTGGACACTGCCTCCACCTTGCCAGGGTCGGTAGAGACACCGTGCTGAGAGATCACATGTCCCAAATACTGAACCTCCGGCTTAAAGAACGCGCACTTCCCTAATTTAGCCTTCAGCCCCTCCGACTGCAACCGGGTCAAGACCATCTCCAGGCGCTGTAGATGTTGCGCCACGGTGGACGAGAAGATCACAATGTCGTCAAGATACAGTAGAACGGAATGACACTGTTGGTCGCCGAACATACGTTGCATTAATCGTTGAAATGTACCTGGTGCATTGCACAGGCCAAAAGGCATTCTGTTCCATTCGAACAACCCGAAGGGGGTACAGAATGCCGTTTTGGCCCGATCACCTTCTGTCACGGGGACTTGGTTGTACCCACTGGCTAAGTCCATTGTAGAAAACCAGCGGGCACCTGCCAACATGTCCAATGTCTCCTCGATCCGAGGGAGCGGAAAGGCGTCCTTCCGAGTTCGGCCATTTAACAGGCGATAGTCGACACAGAGTCGCAAGCTCCCATCCTTCTTCCGGACTAGAACAAGGGGAGAAGCGAATGGACTACTGCTTTCTCTGATGACCTAGAGTGATCTCTTGCTTCTCCACTGGCAAGGACTTCGGTGGACAATACCAACGGTTACCTTGCACTTTTCCCCGTCTCCTGCACGCCGGTATGTATTATAGTGGGTTAGCTTGTGCCTTTACCCAGCTCTGACTGTTTGTTTTCTTACCATGGTTGCTAACGACGGCCATTATTATGGTTTCAGCGTGTGGTCGCTACCGGCGCCTCGGCCTTGTACCTCTGTATTGGCACTCCGACTGTGAGAATTGCGCATCGGTGCACCCTCATCTCCGGGTAAGGTAACCTCTCGGCAGCAGAATCGTGTGATAGTGGGTGTCCTGCTAGCTTGGCTAACGCTCTCCTCCTCCCTCGCAGGTTGTATCCGTGTGGCCGTGGTCAGACACACCACGCGTTTAGGTGCACGAGCGGCGACTTTTAGCCCCGGTTGTGTGGTGCCTCTGGACGCCGGGAACCCGTATCTCGGCTGCTGCTCCGGCCTCGGGAAATTGGACATTTGTGTGTGTGTGCGCGTTGGCGCGCTTTAGTTCAGTGTGTGTGTGTGTGTGTGTGTGGGCGCTCGGCTCGGTGTGAGCTGGTGTGTGAGCCATTCCACAGTGTGTGTGCGTGTGCGTACGTTGGTGCGTGTGAGTGTGGGGATACCTAGGGGACTGCACTGAGCTGAGCCTCTGGGGTTGGTTTACCTCATGTTTTGATTTTCGTTTTCTTTCGTTTGCTGTGCCTAATTTCCTTTTTTTCATTATTTTATTCAATTATCTAGTTTCTTATTTAACTGTATGTGTGTACTGGATTTTGATTTATTTTGCATGGTTTGCTGTGATTTCTTGTTGTTTCTGTTTGCCGTGAATTATTTCTGTTTGCCGTGAATTATTTCTGTTATAAAAATATATTTTTCTCACTCTTTGTAATAAAATATAAAAAGGTGCACTTTGTTCAACTCCTCGTCGTTGCGCACGGCCAGCTGCAGATGGCGGGGAATGATACGAGTCTTCTTGTTGTCACGAGCGGCGTTGCCAGCCAACTCCAAGATCTCAGCGGTCAAGTACTCGAGCACTGCAGCCAGGTAGACGGGTGCGCCAGCTCCCACGCGCTCACCATAGTTGCCTTTACGCAGCAGCCTGTGCACACGACCAACGGGGAACTGAAGCCCAGCCCGGGATGAACGAGTCTTGGCCTTTGCCCTGACACCCAAAATGGGTAGCCTATTGTCCTGCTGCGCTTCCTTCACACGATGCGCCTATTGCACAGAGCTGTCGCTGTTCGTTGTTCCAGGAAACTAAGATAGTTGGATACCAACATATGGTTTGACTCTGAAAACACACCGAAGACCATTTACATTTTTAATATGTAGCGTGTAGACATCGGCTGGACAGTTGTGTTTGCTATTTAGGACCATGGCAGAACCCATCACAGTTGAACACCATCTCATAAGCCTAATAAAACAACATGATCTAAAAATAGCCTAAATAGTCATAAACATGTGCTGTTGACCATGAAAATAGATCGAAGAGGGTTGGAAGTTTTCATATTTAGTGTATATTGGTTGTAGAAACAGAATGGTTGTGTTTGTAGCCTTTCAATCTCGGACGACCGTCATTTGAATTGACGACAGATTGCCAAGTTGCATAAAGCGGCGCATCTCGAAATAAAATCTAAATTACTGAAAAATAAAATAATATAAACATATAGTTTTTATACTGAAAATATATCGAGGAGGGTCTGTAATATTGAGCCAAAGTGTTTGAAAGCTGGAAAAACTGCATGATGACGGCCGTTCAGCCGTATTTTCGTATGAAAATATTCCAGCCGGCCGCGGCCGTTGTGGTACAGATCCAGCCGGACGTTCACGGCCGTTATGGTAGCTAGAGGGTTAAGAGAGCACTGGTTTAGGTAAAAATAGCGATTTTCAACATTCAAACTGAGATAAAGCTTTTTTTTGTCACGGGTGAGCTCTGACTCCCCGAGTTTAGTTGTGGGTCTAAATGCATTTTCACGCCCAAAGAACAAAGAAACTCCAGTAGCTTCCAAGTAAACTATTTTCATGCAAAAATCACCTGGTCAGGCAGTTCAGAGCATCTGAAATGCTAGCTGGCTAATGCCACTTGACTGGCAGTTTTCGTTCTGTAGATAAAAGTAGACGTGCCAATGTACTCACCCAAAAGTAGGTTACTTCCTGCTGTGTTGCATGCTGTTTTTCATCACAACAAGGCAGCAAAACTCATAATCCTTCCATCATATGTTTAGGAATAGGCTAGCTAGCAAGGCAAGTATGTTTTGATTCTCCAGCCCAGGAAGTAACTCGAGACGTGACGTGATGAAGTGGTTTAACTGGCTATAATAAAACTCAAATACTGTGTGTAATACAATGCACAGATGATGAAATATCCAGATCCTGACTTTGTAGGAGTTTTATATTTGTAGGAATTTGGCTAGTGGACATTTTTTCATACCAGCCATACAGAAGCTCAACTAGCCATTTTTTTTTATCTCGCCAAAATAAACTATGTGTTAGGCTAATTATTTTTTTTTTAATTCTGGTCATTTTGTTCAACTATGTCTACAACACAGATACACTACACTCGCCTCCAAAAGAGTTGTCGCCTACCCATCTGTTTGGAATAACAGCTAATAACCTGACTTTCAATTAATCACTTGGCTTCAGAAGTCACTCATATGAAAGCTACAACCCTCTCGAATGAAAATGTATGTACAAAAATAAATTTCATGCACCAAAGAAAGATTGACCCTTTAATGAACACAGACAGGGCAGTTTTTCACAAGACAAAAGTTTTGTCTCCTATCGAACATAATGTGAAAATGAGCAAATAAGTCACTTCAGAACACTTCAAATACACAGATCGGGTGTCATACTTAATCACTGATTCACTCACAGCCCTCCAGAAAATCAACTTTGGCCTTAGGTGTATGTTTAGGGTCATTGTAATCATGGAAAGTAACACAATGAAAATCAATGGAGTTCAATGAGAGATGGTGACATATTTGCTATTCGTAGAGCAATACATTTTTAATTTCATGATGTAATCAATGATAAAAGCCCTCACACACCAGCAGCATGCATGCAGCTCCACTAAGCCCTGTGTTATATCATATTATTATATGGTTGTGACGTCATCTGTCGAATGCTCCATTCATTTCAACGGGGCTCCCCAACGTTCGGACGTCTGTTATTTTTCGATAACGGACGGGTTGGTCTATAACAGACCGCTGTCAATGGCAACAAGACTTTTCACTGCTAAAGCGACTTTTCAACAAGACTCTAATCAGCTGCTGTGATAGACAGCACCCGTTGTCCTGGCTACCGCTGTCAATGGCAACAAGACGTTCACTGCTAAAGCCACTGGCTTGTATACAAGTCAGTGGCTAAAGCGAATGTTTCATATCACTCCGCAGGGGGTCCGGTACGTCTTTTGTCACTCTAATCAGCTGCTGTGATAGACAACACCTGTCCTGGCTAGCCTACCTAGCTGTTGCCTAGCGGTGTTCCACAACGGCTCTGTTTTGTTTTGCGCAGCAACAATCTTAACATTAAATAGGTCTAAAGAAATGTCCCCGCATGTGTGAATCATTTAAGTATATCCATATAATAAGCGGGTTAACTTTCGGCGAGTCGGTCGCTTTGTGGAATAGCAGCACTTCAGAGAGAACAAGACCCCTCCGCTCCGCGTCGGGGTCTAAAGATTCTCTCTGTCGTGCTGCTATTCCACGGTAGCGACCTTCTCGCCGAACGTTAACCCTTACGTAGTGTAATGACCAAGTGCATTACTAAGCCCTGTGTTATATCATAGTAGTGTAATGACCAAGTGCATTACTAAGCCCTGTGTTATATCATAGTAGTGTAATGACAAGGTGCATTACTAAGCCCTGTGTTATATCATAGTAGTGTAATGACCAAGTGCATTACTAAGCCCTGTGTTATATCATAGTAGTGTACTATGGTGGTGTAAGTACCATTATGACCAAGTGCATTACTAAGCCCTGTGTTATATCATAGTAGTGTAATGACCAAGTGCATTACTAAGCCCTGTGTTATATCATAGTAGTGTAATGACCAAGTGCATTACTAAGCCCTGTGTTATATCATAGTAGTGTAATGACCAAGTGCATTACTAAGCCCTGTGTTATATCATAGTAGTGTAATGACCAAGTGCATTACTAAGCCCTGTGTTATAGTAGTGTACTATGGTGGTATAAGTACCATTATGACCAAGTGCATCACTAAGCCCTGTGTTATATCATAGTAGTGTACTATGGTGGTATAAGTACCATTATGACCAGGTGCATTACTAAGCCCTGTGTTATATCATAGTAGTGTACTATGGTGGTATAAGTACCATTATGACCAAGTGCATTACTAAGCCCTGTGTTATATCATAGTAGTGTACTATGGTGGTGTAAGTACCATTATGACCAAGTGCATTACTAAGCCCTGTGTTATATCATAGTAGTGTACTATGGTGGTATAAGTACCATTATGACCAAGTGCATTACTAAGCCCTGTGTTATATCATAGTAGTGTAATGACCAAGTGCATTACTAAGCCCTGTGTTATATCATAGTAGTGTACTATGGTGGTATAAGTACCATTATGACCAAGTGCATTACTAAGCCCTGTGTTATATCATAGTAGTGTAATGACCAAGTGCATTACTAAGCCCTGTGTTATATCATAGTAGTGTACTATGGTGGTGTAAGTACCATTATGACCAAGTGCATTACTAAGCCCTGTGTTATATCATAGTAGTGTACTATGGTGGTGTAAGTACCATTATGACCAAGTGCATTACTAAGCCCTGTGTTATATCATAGTAGTGTACTATGGTGGTGTAAGTACCATTATGACCACGTTTAATTCATTTGATTTATTTTTTATTCATTCCAATACAATGTTCCCGATTCCTGATTCATGAATACAATGTTCCCGATTAACGTGCCTGTGAGAAAGTGCATTCTCTTTGCCCGCGCAGAAAGCAATCGAAGGAAAACTCACCTGGAAGTTGATGAACTCCGACAGGACTTCTATACAGTCGTCCCCAAAGATGCAAGGCTTTTTGACATTTAGATAGATAGCCTTTATTGTCCCCAAAGGGACATTTGTTTTCACCACCATCAAAACTTGTTACAGCCAACATATAGATATGAAGTATGGGTCATTTCACGTGAAATCAGACACTTTGGGACCCGCTTGAGATAGATTTCAATCATACTTGCTGTGTCTGTTTAGTAGCCAGGTAGCACCCCAGAACTGCATTTGTGTGAATCTGACACCAATATTAAGGGAGAAACAGACTAGGAAAGGTTTACATAGGAGGATAGGGCACTAAGCTTATGCTTCCTTAATCATTCAGCCTTGATATTAGTAGGACCAAATAGGACCATGCACCTTATGCACCAATGCAACCAGGGTTGCCAGATGACACTGATGATTTCCAGACCCAAAAAAATGCTCAAAATCCACCTGGAAGGAAACTCAAGTGCCATTTTTACCTGCAGGCGGCTATCCTAAGCAGCCCAAATGTGCGGGAAATCACCTAATCTGGCAACACTGAATGCAAGTGAAGTCTCTTCTCACTCTCGATTTGAGGGAGGGGCCAGTCATCCGAGTGTAGCCTGTTTTCGGGCATGCTGGGAGCTGTAGTTTAGCTATTGCTACAAGCTGTGCAAGACGGCAAGGAACGTTGCCAAGAGCGGCATCCCAATGTAGCTAAGGAAACACTGCAGCAAACATCGTATAAAGAGAGAAAGATGTCAAACTCCGCCCACCCAATGCAAAAGCAGAGATTCTCTAAGCTATGAGAAAGGTATCTCTCATTGGCTCCCATTATAGCCCCGTTGGCGAACGCGACTTCATTGTTTCCAGGGAAAAAAATCACACGGGCAGATAGTTCTATGAGAAGCGTACAGCCCCATTGGCACCCATTCATTATTTACTTGGCTGCGATAACATAGCTGCAGTGCCACTCCTGGCCACACCAGCTAGTGGTCGTTCTTGTACAGTATTCCATTTTCTTTGGCAAAAGCGAGTGCTCAAATTCGGTCTCCTAAAGGGGCGTTGTCCCCTCCTTCTTCTCTTTTTATGGTGTTTGCAAAAGAAGTGCGCTGCTGCCTTCTACAGCGCTAAGGGGACTCCATATATTCTCAAGCCTAACTATTCTCAAGCCTATATTCCTAACCTAAGGTCTCCTAAAGAGGCGCTCACCCATCTCATGGATACCGGTCCAGAAAAGAACTAGCCTAAAGTATCTCCCTCTATAAGATCTCTGACTGCAGTGTTGCTGGTGTGCGAGAGTGTGTTTATGTGTGTGCAACTTGACTTACATTTTGCATACGTATGATCTTCATGGAGCTGTCCAATCTCATCTTCCTCTTCCTCCTCCTCCTCTTTTTTAACATCAGCAGCCCTCAGAAAATCTTGGGTGGGAACAGCATGCGACTCGTCCACTTCAGATTTAAAGATTGGTTCCAATTTAGGCTTCTCATCCTTTATTGGATTTGAAAGTATATAAGAGTATAGGAAGTCATCAAAGTCCTCTTCTTCTGGCTCCTCCTTCACTGACAGTAAACATTCCGCTGGCATGTTCAGGACGCGGGTCCCAATGCCAATGCAGGAGCTTTAACTGGGCACCTCACAGAGTAACCAGCTCCTGCTGTATCCAGAATAACCAACTCCTGTTGTATCCAGAATAACCAGCTCCTGCTGTATCCTTTGGGTCAGACTAACCAGCGGTTCAATGCAGGAGCTTTAATTCCGCGGTCCGCGCCTCAAAGAATAACAAGCTGTTGAGTATTGTTTTACGTGAATGACCAGCTTCTGCTGTTTCCGTTGGAATGTGAAGGTGGTGAAGCAAAGGATGATGGGAAAGGGGTGTGGGGTTGGGTTGGGTTGGGTTTCAATGCTGGAGCTTTAACTGGGTGTAGAGCAGCAACTCAGTCAGGCTGCTGTCAGTGTTGTGGGACACTTTTAGCCGTTGCCATCATCCCCTCTTCATTTCTATAAACCAGGATTATCGGCTGTGAAGAAAGCAGAAAGAAACAAACTTTAGACTTCAAGGGACGCTGAGTGAGATTTTTAGTTGTTTATTTCCAGAATTCATGCTGCCCATTCACTACCTTTTTCATGATTACTTACCACCACCATCAAATTCTTAGTATACATTATGACTGTGAAAATTGCACTTTTCATACATGAAAAGGGGGGGGGGTCTTCTCCATGGTCAGCCATTTTGAATTTCCAAAAATAGCCATTTTAGCTGCAAAAATGACTCTACTTGGACCATACTAGAAAATATGTGTTAATTACCTAGAAAACTTTCATGTAAAGATCAAACTTGGCAATTGGCAACCCAGTTTCAATGTGCAGCATAGTTGCAGTACCATTTTTGACCATTTCCTCCACAGTGTCCCTTTAAAGTGAAAGTGAAGTGAAAGCCCAACTGGGAAACTCCAACAACTCCCATTGTCATTGTGACACAGCACTCCACTGCACACAAATGAACACTGCACACAGCGAAATTGCATTTATGCAGCCTCACCCGTGCAAGGGGGCAGCCCTCAATGCCGCCCCTAGTGTGCAGTGCAGCGGGACGGTACCATGCTCAGGGTACCTCAGTCATGGAGGTGGATGGGGGAGAGGACTGGTCGATTACTCCCCCAACCACCCTGATCAAGAGCCGAACTGGCAACCTTTGGGTTACAAGTCTGACGCCCTAACCGCTTACCTATGACTGCCCTAAAGATCAACGTTTCAGCAGGAGCAGGGGGCCACTAATGATCCTCAAAGTGTTTGACTTTAAACCAGGGCTGCAAACAGAGGTGTGGCTTTGTTTTTTTTAAAGTGGGGTGACGTGCAACAAACAACCCCCAACGTGAAGCCCCAATGCTCGATGACCAGGCTGTTGTTTTAAAAGCCAAATAACTAAAATGGTGTAACAGTTTATTATGAATTATCTGGAGAATTAGCTAAACCCCTTAGCACAAACTGTTAACTGTTTAAGCTACGTGGCTCTGAATAAGGTTAGGCGTGCCTCCACAATAGCCTACCGGTGTTGCAGTGACAGTATTGTTTTACTCGTGTAGCTGATTAATTTAAAATGCACCACAGTCAGTGACATTGCTGAATCCTGAACCCAGGTCCTCCTGGTTATCATTTGATGATAATACAACTTAAGAATTATTAAATACAAATAAAACGGCATATAAACATGGATTGATTGATTGTAGGCAATAATACAATATCAATTTAATAATAATTAATAACAATTAATAATAAGCTTAATTGTTAACCGTGTACATTTGGATAATTCATACACTGACACAATAATATTGATGCAATTGTTACCTTTTCTTACATTGCCTCTTGAAAATATTGGAAATAGCCTAAATCATGGGCTACCAGACAGCTTTTGTCTCCTTTGTGTATTTGGTACCACCGGTCATCACACAATAGGCTATGTCACCGCTAAAGTGCAGCCCGGCCCCTTGTTCATTTTCCTGTATTCGGCCCTCACTAAAAAAAGTTTGGACACCCCTGGGCTAAACAAACAGACCATCCCATGGTATCATCTGTGTCGCTTCACGTTTTAAATGTTCATTAAAATTTGTGGTTTTGCAAATAATGTGCAACAGTCAAAATACTACTACTACTTGATAGCCAACTGTTTCTCAAAGGCCTGTAGGCCTGTAATGCATAATGAAATAGTTCCAATATATTCAGATAGAAACATTCGACTTAAGAAACGATGCATAAGTTGTTTCACATTCCTTCAGCAGCAGGCATTATGACTGCTTGCATCTGCTTACACTATTAGATCTGGTGGTTAGTTTCAACTGGGAAAGGTTCAGTAATACACGGTAGGGCTAGAAGCCTTCACTAACACGATTTATTAAATTGATATTGTATTATTGCCTACAATCAATCAATCCATGTTTATATGCCGTTTTATTTGTATTTAATAATTCTTATTATAGCCACTACTTGCTGTTCCCCGGCACTTCATGGGTTAATGTGAAACTCGCGCTGATCCAATCAGATCAAGTGTCTCTCTCTCAGACGCACGCAGGCAGGGATGTAGCAACCCAATGTAAGTAGGCTGCCGGATGTGAGTGCACGGATATCCGCCCGAGTATTTGCACGCATTTGCATTCATTTCCACTATCAGGAATGCTTTGCGGTACCACAGCTACCCGATGTGAGTCGCGCTGTGTCGCCTGACTGTCCCTTCTATAATATGAGTGTAGCCTACCGTAACAACTCGGCCTCGGGCCCCGCCGCAAATATCCACCACACCACCACGGGTCCTCTGGTGTTGTGACCGTTTTAGGATTTTTTTTTTCATATCTAATACTTGCACATTAAGAGTGACCATTCCATCATGGATGTTTTAACGAGATGTGCGAATGCAGTTATGTTGAATTTAGGGTGGCCAAACCATGCCATGTCATGAAGAACGTGCATCACATTATTTAAACAGCTCGTGAAACAGTTATCCTGAGTGCCCGTGTGTTTTTGGAGATCGGAGGCTTGATGAGCAAAGAGATAGGAGAGAAATTAATTGGCTACACAGCTCACAATATCCACAGGACACGAAGTTACTGGCTCCAATATTTCAGCGTCCCGTTTGATTCTGTGCTGACACTTTTAAGTTTGAATGAATAGGCTATGTCTGAATGAATAGGCTATGTCTAAATGATAGGCTCTAGTCTCCGATGTGCCTAGTTTCACGTGTTGTTGGCATCACCAAATAATCTGCACAAATATGCGGCATAACTTTTCGAGTGATACATTTAGACCGGGTAAAGTATCGAGCATGGTCTGTCCCTTCAATAATATTAAGAGTGTCCCGTAACAACTCGGTCTCGGCCCCCGCCGCAAGTATCCTCCACCACGAAGGTCCTCTGATGTTGTGACCGTTTTAGGATATTTTCATATAATACAGAAATAAGAGCGTGCGCGCGCGCCTCTGACTGTATCTAGACACGGAGGGAGAATGGCTCCAATATTTATATTCCGCGCCCAGTTTAATTCTGCACTGACACTTTTAAATGTACGGTACGGCACAATCAAATGAGTAGGCTATGTTTAAATGTACTAGGCAGGCTCTAGTCACCAATCTGGCTTTGTTGTTTCGGCATCACCAATAATAATGGCACAATATGCGGCATGGTTTCGCGTATTGTTTTTGCACCACCAAATAATAACTACACAATATGCGGCATAGCTGCTGTTTTCTAACTCAGAGAGAAGGCTATGCCCAGATATTCTTTTAACTTGTAGGATATCCTGATGTTATGTTTCACTAATGTAGGCTAAGGAGTAAAAATCAGAAACTTCCCGAGTGCTAGCTACATTTAGACTGGGTAAACTCTTCCGAAACGGGCTATTCCTGTCTGTGACGCCGTTATCTTTTGATGGATTCCCTTTGGGTGCCCGGTTGAGACAGTTTAATTTTCACACCCAAATCAATTCGGTTTTAAGTTATGATTTCATTTTTTTAATTATTATAATTATTATTATATTGATGTTATTGGTCACCGGGGCTATTCTTTTGATTGGGAGATCAAGGAACTCTCTGGTGTCGCCGAAACGGCGATGCGCTGTGGGCTCTTTACGCACGGCACCTATGTCCCTTCCTCCATCTTCAGTCAGACTCAAATCCGACCGAAATCAGAAATTCTCTAAGCTATGAGATAGGCGTCTCTCTAATAGCCTTGGTCTCACTGCAGGGCCAGCCCCGGGCTGTCCCGGACAAAAGCGGGCTGACGGTGATCTCATCAAAAGGGGGCTAGGTGCTAAAGATGGCCGCCGGGCCAGGTTGTGGGGCTAAGGGCCGCTTTCCCTGGCCCGTCGAATTCGATGGGCCAGCAAGCACCGCTGAGGCTCGGAGGCGGGGTCAACCTCGGGCGATATAGCCCACGTGCGATATAGCCTACCAGACCTTCGGCGATAATAGCGCAAAAGCTAAATAAGCCGACATAAATGTCATGTGTGAGTATTTGTGAGACACTTTGTATTGGTGTCCAGTGGAAAGCATGCCAAATCACGATAATGGCACAAGAGTTGGCGGCTAAAAGCAGAAAAAAGCCGACATGACTTAGCTATGACATCCCAAGTTTAAGTGTGTGGTGCCCATGATGCCCTGATAACAACAAAAAAGTTATGTTGGCTAAATAACTTTAAAAACACAAACAGAAGTGCCAAAGTTGCATCTTATGAAATTATGCCATAAGAAAGCCAAACACCCCAAACTAATAATTTGCCCAGAATTTAGCGATAAGTCCCCCTGTGCTTTCACGCCATGGTGAATCTAAGCTAAAGAGTCCTAATCTAAAAGATATATAGGTCTAAATATATAAATAACCAGCGATCTCCTTCTCCTACAGACATGTGTTAGGGCTTGTTCGAAAGCTGAGATTCTTAGCTTTTTACAGTTTTTTACGGAACGTTTTTATGTTCTTTCATTCAAAAGTTATTAAACTGTAAGCGGCCGCTGTTGCAAGTGAAAAAATAGCGCTTTCCAATTATTTTTTTTATCTCGTCATTTTTTTCCTAACAGCCAGCGATCTCCTTAACCTAGACCTACAGACATGTGTTAGGGCTTGTTCGAAAGCTGAGATTCTTAGCTTTTTACAGTTTTTTACGGAACGTTTTTATGTTCTTTCAATCCACAGTTACTTAACCTTAAGCGGCCGCCGCTACTTCAAGTAAACAATGGCGTTATTCTCCAGCCGGATAGAGAGGAAATCTGTTTTGTCGCTGTGTTCTTTGTTCCCTCGAATTAAACCGACGGTCTAAATAGGCTACATTTGTACGTCCCCAACACAAGACCAGTTCTTTCTAAGTTAGCTCTTTTCATGGAAAAACTTGTTTTTCATGCGTCTTTGTCTTCTTAACATGCGCTGCGTCCCATACAGCTTCTGAATCGACAACTTTGCCATGTAGGCTAATAAAACTGTTCTTGAAAGGCAAGCCATTTTCTTTGCAGTTCTTGTCGTCTTTGTCCGTAGGCTACGAGCCAAACGGCGACCTGCTCCAGCAGAGTTTGCTCAATTTTCTTCTCCTTCTTTGTCGTTGTTCTGTTGTTGTCCTTCTGTGATTTGGGGCGAAAGTGGGCTGTGCGACTGACGTTTCACAAACAAGGCGTGTACCTGAATGTGCCTGGGGTCGGCTATGAGTCCGATCAGGCAAAAAATGGCCCGGGGCCGGCAGCTCCGAGCCGGCCACTCTCCTGAGCCCCGGGCGGCCCCGGGCCGCTGAAGCGCGGTAATGAGACCAAGGCTCCCATGTAGCCCCGTTGGCGAACGCAGCCAAGTAAAAGATGAATGGGAGCCTATTGGGCTAAATGGCTCAGCAGGGATTTGTGACGGTTCTGTTCTCTGGTTTGTAAAGGTGTGTGCACATTCTGTACCTTATCATGGAAGTTGTATTAGAAGTGAAGTTAAAGGTTCCTGACATGGCTTTGTTCTCCCAAAGACGTGTTAGTTTTGTCCTGCAACACGCTAGCATTCGGCTATACCTGCTGGCTGAGGAATCTCTGCGACTATTCACGACCAGAGCTGACGAGAGACGTACTCTGACTGATCCTAGCAGAGACATCTACGGTCACACACCTCAAAACCCCCCACCGCCGTCCAACATGTTAATTGAAGGTGCCCAAATTCTTAAGGATGAGCGCAGTCATTTCCTTTACCCCATGTACACATGCCGCTTTTCCACCACCTTAAATGCAATAAATAACAGGTGTCCGCAACAATCCTAACATAACTTTAAACACATCGACATCTGAAGTCAGACTTAAAACTACAAAACAAATGCCCAGGTAGCAAAAACCGTTAAGAACAGTCGGCCCAATCTTGGCAGAATGTCGGCACTGTCGGCTGAGAGTCGGCTCGGCTGGAACACTGGTTACCGTGACTCAGCCAACACTTCATAGAACACTGAAAATAACTGTCACTTCATGCAGTAGGCTAGCCTAACTGAGCCAACACTCTGCCGACACTGAAAATAACTGTCAGTCTCATGCAGTAACTGAGCCAACACTGAGCCGACACTGTCGGCATACGGTCATAGGACCATTATTGGGCCGCGGACAAAGCCAGAATCGGACCGACTGTTATCACTCGCGAAAAAAGGATCGGGCCAACCATGGACCAGATAAACTTTGCTACCTGGGTGGCGTAGTGCCGTAAAGTCGATTGTCACGTGTTATGTCATTGCTATAGTTGAAATAAGGGTCATTTTCACGAATCTAACACTTGACAAGATGCAAACGTGCCGGCAAATGCTTTCACTTACTCATATCTATCGAACGCGACTCCATTGTTTCCAGGGAAAAAATCACACGGGCAGATAGTTCTATGAGAAGCGTACAGCCCCATTGGCACCCATTCATTATTTACTTGGCTGGATGATATAGCTGCAGTGCCACTCCTGGCCACACCAGCCAGTGGTCGTTCTTGTACAAGATTCCATTTTCTTTGCCGAAATCAAGTAGCTGAGGTTAAACTGTCGTAAATACACGACCGGAATCGAGTAGCTGAGGTAAAATAGACGTACATGCTCGGGCGGATATCCGGGCACTCACATCCGGCAGCCTACTTACATTGGGTTGCTACAGCGGATGAAAACAAAAAGGCAGCTCTTCTCTCTGTGCCACACTCAGTTTAAATGAGCTAGTTCTGTCGTAACCTAGCATGTTTAGCTAACTTGCTACAGCCAAAGAGGCAATTTTACAGGATGGATTCACAAAGCAATCAAAAAATGATGTCACTTGTGCGAAATGTGCTTACAGTACAGCATGATACTATTCCAACTGTGGGCTAAAGTTACAAATAAAAGTGCTAAGCAATCGCTAACGCTAACCGCTAATTAAGTTTGGAGTGTTTATAAGCAGCTGTTGCCGTAACTGTCTCCTATTATTTGGTGACGGACGGCGCTAACATAACAATGCCATAATATCATTACTACCAAACCGCCGATTACATCTTATTTTAACAAGATGATGAAAAAGTACCCAAACTACCCGCCCAAATTGACACTTGAAAAATATCTTAGCATCATGCTTTAGTTCCCAGCCTGTCATCCTGAACTGCCGTGAACAGGTCTGGGTTCCCATGCATAGGATTTTGCAAACTAGTTCATCTGTGTTTGTTAGAAGGCATTGCTCATTTGTGGTCAAGCCAAAATATTTCCTTTGGATGCAGCAACTTATTAGCAACCATCATTTTCCCCTCGTTTCTCTGATAGGACTACTACTGTAACAAACAAGAAACAACTAGCCAGGTGGAAGTGGAGAAGTTTTAGCGGGTAGCGCCACTTGGTGTTCAAAGTCAGAATTGCAACAGAGTTACAATGTAGGTCAAATGTAATGTGCGGGCCATGTTCAATTACATTTTAAAAATCTGCCGCGGGCCAATAAAAACGGGCTCGCGGGCCGGAGTTGGCCCGCGGGCCTTAGTTTGGACAAGCATGGTTTAGCCTATGTGCCGTGCGTGTACCGGTATCACTGGAAATAAATGCAAGACAAACTACACAGGGGTCTACCGACCGCACCATGCTCAAGCAACATTATAAACAACAACATGCACTCTCAAACCGGACTTACTAGGTGTCTTTTTAGCCTTTGGTTTTCGGTACCGGATCCAGGAGCTAGGAGAGAGTGCTGGCTTTATCCGTTTTGCAGTGAAGTTGTTTTGTTTTGTTTCTCGCGCGGCACAGCAGACCGGAAGTCTATGCGTGTACCCCTCTTCTTTCCTGAATCTCATTTGTTATCGTTGGCATCCAAAATACAGCAGGCTTCTTTAGCGCTACCATGTGGTGTGGAAGAGGAAAGGCTCCAGTATGGAGTCTATATGCGTGATTCTGTCAGTTTCAGGGTTGTTCACTTTTTTGAAGTTTCTTCCGTATTTAAATGAGACTTTTTTTTCCCTTCAGACAGACCTATATAAAATAAAACCTGTATAAAATAAATATCAGATTTGGTACAGAGACTGTTGAAGGGGTTCACTTCTGATATTGGAATTTCTATTGTGGTCACTTTCGGATGTTGAAAATCACAATTGTGTTCACTGGCAGCCTAAGTAAGAAAGCAAATGAATAAATAAATACTAAATAGAGGCCTGTTTGATTGAATTGGACCTTTCAGCATAATATGGAAGGCATTTTTTGTCTTTATTAGCAGGGAGTAAATGAGGAATTACAAGAGTGCATTCCAATATGCGATCTTGCGTCCTCCACTTGTGCTTGTGGCCTCGTACCAGGAAGTAGGCCTAATAGGCCTACGTTGTGATGGCATCACTGACAACCGCATTATATTTCAATATTTCGCAAAAGCTCAATTGTAAAGTCATTTTCTCATTTGTAAACTGGATGGTGAATGAAAAACAGTCCATCAAAAGTTGTTGTGGCTAGGCTGGGAAACGTTATTGTTTTCTCCACAGAGGCAGGGCCAGAGGCAGGGCCAGGAGGCGGGGTGAGGCCACAAGCACAAGTGGAGGACGCAAGGGCGCATATTGGAATGCCCTCCTGGGGCGCACACTTCCAAGTGTATTCAGCCTAATTAGTCACGCCAAGTGATTGGATACTCTTAGACAAACCCAGTGATTGGATACTCCGTAGAGTTCACCAAAAGAGTATCTAATCACTGGGCGTGACTACAGTAATTAGGCTGATACACTAATAGGCTCGTTCGTGACGAAGCAGTATGATTTTTGCTCAGTGGGCATGCGCAAGAATGCATCAAACTGGCAAAGTGCGCATGCCCACTGCCTAGCAAAAATCGTACTGCGTCGTCATGAACAAGCCTAATGTTCTTCTGTCTTGTGGTATGCATCCCAATATGTGACCTTGCCTCCTCCACTTGTGCTTGTCTCCTCGTCCCGCCTCCTGGCCCCTCCTCCGTGGAGAAAACGATAAAGTTTCCCAGCTGTCAGTCTCGCCACAATAACTTTTGAGGGACTGTTTTTCGTTCACCATCCCAATTGCAAATGAGAAAAAGACTTTACAATTGAGCTTTTGCCAGATATTGAAATATAATGCTGTTGTCAGTGATGTCATCATGACGAGAAGCAAGTGGAGGAGGTAGGTGGAGGAGGCAAGGTCACATATTAAAACGCACTCAGGCTGTGGTGTATTCATGAAGTACTGCTGCCATCTAGTGGCTATGTTTAGTAAGACAAAGCAGCGTGCATTCCATTACAGAATCCTCTCATTTCAGTGGATCTCTAAACAAACTACTATAATAAGTTTTCATTGATTCTAGAGATAGATTCTATTTTTTTTCTACACAGTGCCCTCAAGGACATGCAAGAAAGGCAATTGAATTCATTTCCGAGTTGATGTGACAGAAAGGGGGGCATTTTACCACACTTGAACTTCACTTATTTAAAGACTAACATTAAGTATTTTCAAAAAAGTATGAATAAAAGTATGTCTGTGGTGGGTGTTTATTGTAGGCCTACAAGTCACTGTCATCAACACTTGTAATGTGAAACGTTTCCCCTCTACGTCTACCCAATTGAAGGAGAGGACCGATGTCATAATGGAGGCGCTAACACAGGTGATAATGAGCATAATTCAATTGTCATTTTACACGTCGACATTGATATCATCTCCATCATAACGAACAAACTCTTAACATTACCGCATCACAGAGTCATTTATTAAGGAAATGAACATTCATCAGCAGCATAAATTCATTCAATCAAACATACAGTGAAAGACCAGCACAAGCTAAAGTAAGATCAACACAAAGCAAACACGCAGGAATGTTACATTGAGAATGTAGAAAAGGAGATGGGAGGCGGGTGAGAAATAATCTGTGTTAGGCCAGGGTGGCTGTAACCTGACTTAGGTATGTGTATGTGTGTGTGCGCGTGTGTGAGAGAGAGAGAGAGAGAGAGAGAGAGAGAGAGAGAGAGAGAGAGAGAGAGAGAGAGAGAGAGAGAGAGAGAGAGAGAGAGAGAGAGAGAGCGAGAGCGCGAGAGAGATTATGACCAATGTCTTATTTAAATGGATTTAGTGGTCAAACACGATTTCAAACTTCTGTGCTAACTCTGTAACATAGATTTTTAACAATAAAGTCCACTTGACCTTGAACTGAGGTGATGTAAAGCATCACAATAAAGTCCACTTGACCTTGAACAGAGGTGATGTAAAGCATCACAATAAAGTACACTTGACCTTGAACTGAGGTGATGTAAAGCATCACAATAAAGTCCACTTGACCTTGAACTGAGGTGATGTAAAGCATCACAATAAAGTCCACTTGACCTTGAACTGAGGTGATGTAAAGCATCACTGTTTTGTAGAATCTGATGCTTGTTCTTTCTTTAGAACACGAAGAGAGAGCAGCTTTGAAGGGTCTTAGCTGAGTCTCAGGTTTAGTTCAACGAGAGAGGCTGAACTCACATGAAAAGTATATTGTAAAATCATACATCATTTTTACATATTATAATGAATTCTAAAATATTTTTTATGACAGTGAAAACAGATATTCATTTTTTTGGCACGGCACATGTGTAACATGAAACATATAACATTTTTTAAATGGTTAAAGAACAAACCGATATAAAAAAAAATAGAAAAGAACTTAAAATAATTTAACATTGTCTCGGCAGTAAATCCGTGTAGAAGTATAAAATATTATAGGCTATATGCCATGTATGACTTCTTTGTGAAATGGTCCCGTTTTGTGTTTCCTCATACAGAATCATTATGTAAAACAGTATGAATCAAGCACAAATTGTACATGGCACTTACAGATAATGTGTATCATACAATTCATTTCTTTATTATGCTTCATATCAGTGGTTCTTAACCTTTTTTTCTTAAGGCACCCCCTTACCTCAAGACAAGCTGCGCACCCCAGACCAATACTTCAATACTCACTAAAAATGATTTAAGTGATTAATTACTTTGCACGAGGGCCTGATTATAATGTCTGCTTGCAGAATTTTGGTCACAACCTCAACACAAACAAAATTCTGCGCACCTCCTGAAATCTCTGGCGCACCCCCATGGGGTGCCCGCACCCCAGGTTAAGAACCACTGCTTCATATAATGTTTATAGCTTTGAAAGCTCTTGGCTGCATCATAGGATTAAATTCAACATAAGTGGCTGAAGTGCTGCATCAGTAAAATGTCAGATAGATTGTTAATCCAATCCCATGCCAGGATTTTTGATACAGAGCCTAATTTGTGAAGACAAAGTGGAACACACCAGCTGACTGTCAGGTAAGGGGGACAGAGTCAGGTAAGGGGACCAGTCAGAGACAGGTAAGGGGACCAGCCAGAGTCAGGTAAGGGGACCAGCCAGAGTCAGGTAAGGGGGGCAGAGTCAAGTAAGGGGGGCAGACTCAGGTAAGGGGACCAGCCAGAGTCAGGTAAGGGGACCAGCCAGAGTCAGGTAAGGGGGGCAGAGTCAAGTAAGGGGGGCAGACTCAGGTAAGGGGACCAGTCAGAGACAGGTAAGGGGACCAGCCAGAGTCAGGTAAGGGGGGCAGAGTCAAGTAAGGGGGGCAGACTCAGGTAAGGGGACCAGTCAGAGACAGGTAAGGGGACCAGCCAGAGTCAGGTAAGGGGGGCAGAGTCAAGTAAGGGGGGCAGACTCAGGTAAGGGGACCAGTCAGAGACAGGTAAGGGGACCAGCCAGAGTCAGGTAAGGGGGGCAGAGTCAAGTAAGGGGGGCAGACTCAGGTAAGGGGACCAGTCAGAGACAGGTAAGGGGACCAGCCAGAGTCAGGTAAGGGGGGCAGAGTCAAGTAAGGGGGGCAGACTCAGGTAAGGGGACCAGTCAGAGACAGGTAAGGGGGGCAGAGACAGGTAAGGGTGGGGGGGGGGGGGGGTGTGGGCAGACTCAGGTAAGGGGACCAGTCAGAGACAGGTAAGGGGGGCAGAGACAGGTAAGGGGGGCAGAGACAGGTAAGGGGACTAGCCAGAGTCAGGTAAGGGGACTAGCCAGAGACAGGTAAGGGGACTAGCCAGAGACAGGTAAGGGGGGCAGAGTCAGGTAAGGGTGGGGGGGCAGACTCAGGTAAGGGGACCAGTCAGATTCAGGTAAGGAGGGGGCAGAATCAAGTAAGGGGACTAGCCAGACTCAGGTAAGGGGACTAGCCAGAGTCAGGTAAGGGGGGCAGAGACAGGTAAGAGGGGCAGAGACAGGTAAGGGTGGCAGGTGGGATAATGAGATGGTAAGGGTGGGGGAGACAGGTAAGGGTGGCAGGTGGGATAATGAGATGGTAAGGGGGACAGGTGGGATAATGAGATGGTAAGGGTGGCAGGTGGGATAATGAGATGGTAAGGGTAACAGGTGGGATAATGAGATGGTAAGGGTGGCAGGTGAGATAATGAGATGGTAAGGGTGGCAGGAGGGATAATGAGATGGGAGGCTGATGAGATAGAGAGATCTTTCCAATACCCTAACTCCCATCCTCCCTTGGGCTTGTGGCCTTGGGATGACATCATTGACGAATCAATATCTTGTGGAAACGTAAATGCACCTTCAACACACACGCACACCCTACCTTTTCCTACACCCTTCTTTTTTCCTATATGGACAATCTAGTGTTCCTCGAGATGGCTCCTTCAGAGCTCTGAATTGTTTTCCTGCTGATATGTTTAGATCTCCCCCTATAATAAAGCCCTTTCCTCACTGAGGACATTGAATGATTTGTTTCCCTGCAGAATGGATCTTCTGGTGTCTTTTTAAATTGCAATTTAGACTAAAGCTCATTCCACATTCAGAGCACTGAAATGGCTTTTCCCCTGTATGGATCCTATGGTGTGACTTCAGATTGCTCATATAACCAAACTTCTTTCCGCACTGAGAACATTCAAATGGCTTTTCCCCTGTATGAACCCTCTGGTGATCCTTGAGATTGCCCATATCTCTAAACTTCTTTCCACATTGTGAACACTCAAATGTCTTTCCCCCAGTAGGGGTCATCTGGTGTCTTTTTAAAGTGCCCTTGTCAGTAAACCTCCGTCCACATTCAGAGCACTGAAATGGCTTTTCCCCTGTATGGATCATCTGGTGTAACTTCAGAGAGTTCATATGACTAAACTCAGGTAAGGGGACTAGCCAGAGTCAGGTAAGGGGGGCAGAGACAGGTAAGAGGGGCAGAGACAGGTAAGGGTGGCAGGTGGGATAATGAGATGGTAAGGGTGGGGGAGACAGGTAAGGGTGGCAGGTGGGATAATGAGATGGTAAGGGGGACAGGTGGGATAATGAGATGGTAAGGGTGGCAGGTGGGATAATGAGATGGTAAGGGTAACAGGTGGGATAATGAGATGGTAAGGGTGGCAGGTGAGATAATGAGATGGTAAGGGTGGCAGGAGGGATAATGAGATGGGAGGCTGATGAGATAGAGAGATCTTTCCAATACCCTAACTCCCATCCTCCCTTGGGCTTGTGGCCTTGGGATGACATCATTGACGAATCAATATCTTGTGGAAACGTAAATGCACCTTCAACACACACGCACACCCTACCTTTTCCTACACCCTTCTTTTTTCCTATATGGACAATCTAGTGTTCCTCGAGATGGCTCCTTCAGAGCTCTGAATTGTTTTCCTGCTGATATGTTTAGATCTCCCCCTATAATAAAGCCCTTTCCTCACTGAGGACATTGAATGATTTGTTTCCCTGCAGAATGGATCTTCTGGTGTCTTTTTAAATTGCAATTTAGACTAAAGCTCATTCCACATTCAGAGCACTGAAATGGCTTTTCCCCTGTATGGATCCTATGGTGTGACTTCAGATTGCTCATATAACCAAACTTCTTTCCGCACTGAGAACATTCAAATGGCTTTTCCCCTGTATGAACCCTCTGGTGATCCTTGAGATTGCCCATATCTCTAAACTTCTTTCCACATTGTGAACACTCAAATGTCTTTCCCCCAGTAGGGGTCATCTGGTGTCTTTTTAAAGTGCCCTTGTCAGTAAACCTCCGTCCACATTCAGAGCACTGAAATGGCTTTTCCCCTGTATGGATCATCTGGTGTAACTTCAGAGAGTTCATATGACTAAACTTCTTTCCGCATTGAGAGCATTCAAATGGCTTTCCCCCAGTATGGATCAACTGGTGTCTTTTTAAAGTGCCCTTGGCAGTAAACCTCCGTCCACATTCAGAGCACTGAAATGGCTTTTCCCCTGTATGGATCAACTGGTGTTTCCTGAGACTACACATTTGACTAAATCTCTTATCACATTCTGAGCACTGAAATGGTTTTTCCCCTGTATGGATCAACTGGTGTTTCCTGAGACTAACCGTTTGACTAAATCTCTTATCACATTCTGAGCACTGAAATGGTTTTTCCCCTGTATGGATCAACTGGTGTTTCCTGAGACTAACCGTTTGACTAAATCTCTTATCACATTCTGAGCACTGATATGGTTTTTCCCCTGTATGGATCCTCTGGTGTTTCTTGAGAGTGTCCATTTTACTAAAGCTCTTTCCACATTCTGAACACTCAAATGGCTTTTCACCTGTATGGATCCTCTGGTGTCTCTTGAGAGTGCCCATTTCACTAAAGCTCTTTCCACAGTGAGAGCACTCAAATGGCTTTTCCCCTGTATGGATCCTCTGGTGGTTTTGGAGAGCGCTCATTTGACTAAAACACTTTCCACATTCTGAGCACTCAAATGTTTTTTCCCCTGTATGGACCCTCTGGTGTGTCTTGAGATTGCTCATACAATAAAACCTCTTTCCACAGTAAGAACACTCAAATGGTTTTTCCCCTGTATGGATCATCTGGTGTTTTTTGAGACTGGACGAGTGTGTAAATCTCTTTCCACACTGAGAACATTCAAATGGCTTTTCCCCTGTATGGTTCCTCTGGTGTCTCTTAAGATAGCTAATTTGATTGAACCGCTTTCCACAGTGAGAGCACTCAAAAGGCTTTTCCCCTGTATGGATAACCTGGAGAGTCTCAAGGCTGCCAATGCAAGTGCAGCTCTTTCCACATTCTGAGCACTCAAATGGATTTCCACCAGAATGGATCATCTGGTGCTTTTTGAGACTGGACGAGTGTGTAAATCTCTTTCCACACTGAGAACATTCAAATGGCTTTTGCTTTTCAACTGGATCAAATAGCTTTTCCCTAGAATGGATGATCAGGTGCTTTTTGAGACTGGACGAGTGAGAAAACCTCTTTCCACACTGAGAACACTCAAATGGCTTTTCCCCTGTATGGAGCAGCTGGTGTGACATAAGATGGCTCCTTTTACTGAAGCACATTCCACAGTGAGAGCACTCAAATGGCTTTTCTCCTGTATGGATCCTCTGGTGCTCCTTCAGAGAGTGTTTATGCCTAAAAGTCTTTCCACATTGAGAGCACTCAAATGACTTTCCCCCTGTATGGATCATCTGGTGTTTCTTGAGAGTGCCCATATCACTAAAGCTATTTCCACATTGAGAACACTCAAATGGCTTTTCCCCTGTATGGATCCTCTGGTGTATCTTGAGAGTGCCTATTTGCCTAAAACACTTTCCACAATCTAAACACTCAAATGGCTTTTCCCCTGTATGGATCCTCTGGTGTCTCTTGAGATTACCCATTTCACTAAAGCTCTTTCCACACTCTAAGCACTCAAATGGCTTTTCCCCTGTATGGATCCTCTGGTGTTGCTTGAAACTGCCCCTGTAAGTAAAACTCTTTTCACAGTGAGAGCACTGAAACTTGTTTGCTGTCTGAGGGTTCTGTCTTCCTGTGTATCCTTCCCCCTCTGTGGACTGTCTTCCATTAGACTTAATCCTCTGATCATCACCTACAACATAAAGAAGATATTTCAATGTTTTGTGTGTGTGTGTGTGTGTGTAAAACTTCTCTCTACAAACATAATTATTACATCACTGATTCTTGAAAGTTTGGCAAAAACATGTCCCAGCAGTAAAATGCTAATTCTGTTGAAAATCAACTAAGTTTTCACGAACAAAATGAATCCAAGTAATGGCCAAGGGGTCTGTTACACAAATACACAGTTGTTTGAAATATTTCAGTGTAATTTTATTACTTTTCATGGCTATAAACCTGTCCACACCCTGTAAAAACGCCTGTCCCAAGGACTGGCATCATCATTTGAATTGACTTATACAAAAATCACTAACAGAATTGAACAATATCACCATGATGTGGAAGACTATATTAAAGTGGTTCTACCGATGTGCACATAGTGCATGTAAAACAATATTTACTATTATTTTCTGATTGCTCAAAATGTGTCCAGCATATTGGTCACCACCGTCAGATTTTTTCTAAAAGACAATAAAATCAGGTATGCACAAGGTCATTTTCATTACTGAGGACCCCTTTTCAAACCTTTAGGTCTACTGCATACTTCACCATCACTGAAGCTCCTGTAAGTTTACTATTTTGTCCTCAATATGTTAATTTGTTTGGACACTGGTACTGTCCCAACCATAAACTGTCAACACCGTCGGATGTTTTAATAGTATTATATTACATTAATGTTAATTAATATATATTTTCTCAGAAAAGGTATGAAGCACCCAAGAAACAGAGCGAAAATGAAATGGCTAATGTGAACAAACAATGCATAATATGTAAAAGAGTGTTTTTTTGTCTCACACCGTCAGATGTCACCACCGTCAGATTTTGTTCTGCTCATCATCTTGTTCCATATTTTACTAAATTGTGCTGGTTAATGAAACATTACTAGGCATGTTAGTAATAATTGTGATCCAAAATGATACTCTAGCCACCACTGAGGTGCAGTTGGAGGTTTTTTTGTCAGAATACCTGACGGTGGTGACATCTGATGGAGTTCACCAAAAAACACACGTTTTACATCTTTTTGACATGTTTTAGGAATATGCATACAATAAGTATCTACAGTTATGTTGAGTTGTTTAAGTAATTCACTTTAATAGAGTAAACATATGTTTTTACTTCTAATTCTGTCTGCCGCTGTTGACAAAACAAGAAAGAGCCCATTTTATGAAAAATGTTAAACATGTGGAGCTTGGGCAATACATTCACTGCACAGCCAAGACCTACATCTATGATAATACACCTATATATTTTGGATTTGAACAAGTTAAAACCTGTTTTTGCCACATTTTCAAGAACCAGTGGCCTACTTCCTAGAGAATCCAACTAATGAAGAAAAAACACATGTACAAACATACTGTGCACACACAAACATAAAGTGTTTATGCAAGATGCCATTGACTTGAGAGGGCTATTTATTTTGCTAAATGCAGGTACAAATTAGACCACTTTCACCACTCTCAGATTACTGTCACCACCGTCAGTTCTTAAGTCACCACCGTAAGAAGGAGTTTTGGACATTTTAAATGAATGTGCTTACAACAATTTGCTTACAACAATTTACATAATGGGAAATATCTCCAGACAACAAATAATAAGATTAACCAGTTTACCACAGGTAGTTAAGGTTGACACAAAGTAGCAAAAAATCAACAACATTAAAAAATAAACTATGAAAAAATAGAAAAGGTAACGGGTACTGTGTCCACTGATATTGGCACCTTTTTATATATATACTTTTAGGGGCTTTTATACCTTCCTGTGACAGGAAGAGAATGGGACAGAAAGACAGAAGGATCTGGAAAATCTGATGACCTCCCTTTTCATTTCGTTTCATTTCGAGACGATTCGAGCCAACACAGCCCCTTCTCTACCGGATTTTAATCTGGGGTGTACTCACTTTTGTGAGTACATGTTCAAACATTAATGGGTGTATTTTGTTTTTTTCTGAGTGAAAAATAAATGTAAGGGGTTAAATAAGTTTTTAAAAGGTCACTAATCATTGTGTCAAAGTGAAATTTCTGTAATGCTTTCCTATGAAAAGATATACTGAAAAATCTGAAAAACTGTGAGGGGTGCATTCACTTTCGTGATATACTGTACGTACACACACGTTGTTGCTATTTACTAGCTTCTCCTTTGCTCGACTACTCGCCACTCGCTCATGGAACGTTCGCAGGGAACAAGTGAATATATTCTGGTGGTGATCCGGAACACGAACCGGAACCAGGACATATTTTAAGATTCTTCACCAATGCTGGCCTATAGATCTAGGCGGCACTAATGACCGCAAATTAAATTGCAACATTACAGTTTCTAACTCCACAGAAAGAAGGCAGAAAGACTGGGTGTAACATAGTCAAATGTATCAAGCAGCTTCCTTGTCTGAACGTTTTAAACACATTTTCAAAAAAAGATTGTTCTTTTTATGTTTTTCTCTTTACCATGTGTTTTTAATCTTGGTGTTTAAAATTTTCTTTGACTTAAATGTCTTTCTTCTTTTCTTTGCTTGTTTTCTTTCCTTTTGCATTAGTATTTTTGTGAAGCACATTGAGTTGCACCTGTGTATGAAATGCGCTATAAAAATAAATTTGAATTGACTTGACTTGACTTGGCGGAGGTCTGCGCTCTCTGAGTGCTTCTAGTGTTATTCAAAAATCTGGGCCGTAATTTCTGTCTAAGGATGTGATGCGATATATTAAACCAGTGTTTCTCAACCTTTTTTGAACAAACGCCCCCTTGGCCTCATCACAAGCATCCCAACGCCCCCTTGACCTCATCTGAAGCTAGACAACGCCCCCCTTAGTATTAAAAAATGAAATGGACTAACGCCCCCCAATGGCATCTAAGCACCGCCCCCTTTCAGCTGTATCCTTCTCAACGCCCCCCTAGAGCGCCCCAACGCCCCCTGGGGGGCTGTACCGCCCCCGTTGAGAAAAAAAACTATATTAAACCATTGATGCTTACAGCACCCGCAAAACGCCCGCTTACAGGGCCGTACACACACGTCTCTACTAGGTACTCGCTCAGCGAATGAAGTCAATAGAATGTCAATGTGTTCCAGCGAGACAAGCAGGCGAGTAGGCGAGTACTGTACAAGCGATGCAATGTGGAAGGATCCCGAGTTGAAAATATTTAATCTTTGAGCGAGGCGAGTAAGCGAGTAACCAATTGGAAAGCAGAGTTCGGTACTTCTCGCCTGTCCATTGGCAGTTAAAGCCGCGGGAACTTTCAGCGAACGTTCCATGATAGAGTAGAGAGTAGGCGAGTAAGCGAGAAGCTAGTAAATAGTAGCGATGTGTGTGTACGGCCCTTAACACCTAAGCCATTTTTAAGAAAAGTTGCCCTCAGCCTATAAAACAATACATTTTCAGCCTCTGAAGCATATAAAAAAAACATATAATGCATTGAAATGCTAAGACCTCCATCTTGCATTAGAGTGGGTTCATTCAGCCCTACCATGCCCACATGTTTAATACAAATATCTCAAATCTCATGAGCCTGAATGTGGCGTCATGCAGCTCCAGGCGCCTGGGTCAATGTTGCACAGCTGAACATCCAGCATCAATGGGCTAAAGAGGGGTGCCGTCCCAATATGGCTGCATATGCACATTTTCATATTTTCTTTAAAATTCTGAATGGCTGAGCGATTCTACCGGTGCTAATGTAAAGGGGCCACATGTAAACACATTAAATGACATTCATACCAACTTGGCTTACTTTCTACTGAAGATGCATCTTGGCTGTAATGTCCAACCTCCTCTTCCTCTTGTTCTTCTTTAATACCCAAGATCCTCATGAAGTCTGGCTCAGGAACTGTAGGCGACTCGTCCATTTCGGTTTTAAAGATTTGCTCCAATTTAGGCTTCTCATCCTTAATTGGATTTGAAAGTATATAAGAGTGTAGGAAGTCATCAAAGTCCTCTTCTTCTGGCTCCTCCTTCACTGACATTAGAGGTTGGGATGCCATTATTGTAAGCCAGGCATTAGCAGGTGGGAAGACCTGAAAAACAAAAACAGGAAACACCAACTTTAAACTACTTGAAACCACTGGGCTACAATGGACTATGCTGGACTGCACAGTGTGTAGTACAGCACAGCATTGACTTTTTATAATCCACTATTGGACTGGACCTGCACCAACTTTAAACAGTCTAGACACATTTTTCATATTTGTGAATGTTAGAAGCATTTTTTAGTAAAAGTTGGGAACCTATATACTTAACATAATTTAAGTGTGCTGAATTCAACTAGACAGGTTCCCAAGCTGGATTTTGAGGTTTTGACCGTTAAATTTGAAAACTTTAAACAGGAGCACGATCATCCTCATATGACCTTCAGTGTTGCCAGATGTGTCTGACCAAATCCCGCCCAAAAACTTCTCAAAAAACGCCAAAATGGGGGGAGTAATCAACCAGTGCTCTCCCCCATCCTCCTCCATGACTGAGGTACCCTGAGCATGGTACCGTCCCACCGCACTGCTCCCCATGGGGCGCCACTGAGGGCTGCCCCCTTGCACGGGTGAGGCATAAATGCAATTTCGTTGTGTGCAGTGTGCAGTGTTCACTTGTGTGCTGTGGAGTGCTGTGTCACAATGACAATGGGAGTTGGAGTTTCCCAATGGGCTTTCACTTTTTTTTTTTTTTTTTTCACAAAAAACGCCAAATGGCCAATTCTTCCGATTTTTACCCGCAGACACTCATCTCAAGTAGCCCAATTGGGTGGGCACCCGCCCAATCTGGCAACACTGATTACCATAGGTGCAGAGGAATAAGTTCTGTAGCCTACGTAACACCATCAGCTGGTGTTGCACTTGCACCATCAATTTAGGCGACTTCCACTTTTACTTGTGACACCTCTGGTTAATGCTTATGACTCCATATGCCAATGCTACCTGAACAGAAGAGAGGATGAGTTGAGTTCATACATATCATATATTTGACAAGTTGAACGCTAAGATATGTGATGAAGTTAATAATTTTGCCCAATATTCTGCCCAATATTTCACAGCAACTTTGTCAATTTTTTGAAATGTTGTCAATTTTTTTTGTTGAATTTTTGTCAACTCATTTTTTCAGTGTCAGAACAATAGGTCTATGTAAAATATGTGTTATCACAAATCTGTGTGCTCTAAAACAACCTTTCACTATTCTACAACACGAACACTAAACAAAAAGTGCTGTAGGCCAACTGTAAGTCATTATGATTGTAGACTTTTACCAAATGCACTTTGGTGTTCAAATGGTTACAAATGCCTGTTCAAATGTTGGATTATGTACATGTGTGTCATTTGACTGTGAGTGCAACACTAAACAAACAAGCTGAACATCCTAGTACAACACAATACAACATGTTTTATATAGCGCAGTCACAACAACAATGAAGTTGTCTCAAAGCGCTTTCCAAATACACACAAATACACACGCTGTTGGTTGACGATTAAGGGCGTAATGCAAAACAAAACAAAACATTTTTTTCCAATTCCTGAAGAAAATGATGGAAAAAAATGGAAAAAATAGAACAAAATAAAGCTCTTGTGTGGTCCGTGGAATTTTGCCTTATTTTTGCCATTTTTCTGAAAATGTGCCCTGCGGTGTGACATTCTTGGTGTGACATTTCTGTAAGATGCAATAAAATGATTAATATTCTGCACAAAAATATCCCCCATGCTTTTTGTACTATTGTTCCTCTAACCCCCACCCCACACACACACACTACTACCCACCCGCACCCCCAACCCCATCCACACACGCCTATGCATTGTACAGGTAGACGTGTGATTTCACTGCATGGTTTCACTCTATTACTTGTAATAATTGTGTGAATGTGACAAATAAATCTCGTGGTATCCTTATATCCTTGCATGATACATGAAAAACAAGTAAGGATTGAGTAACACATTGCATAAGCATGTCACACCACAGGACATGCAGTCACACCACAGGAAATTCACTGAATCGTGGCCATTTTAATCCTTTTGTAAACATGACTGACCTCTGAGCTCATGCTAACTAGATAATGATATTGTGTTTAATCTTAATATGTGTTTTCATTTATTAAAAACTTGTTTTCCTTCTACAAGAGCAGTCACACCACAGGACACCATAAAATGAACCTAAGCATTGCGTGACAGAAACATTGCAATATGTAGACATATTAAGAGGTGAATGGTCACCTGAAACTTCCACACCACTCTCCAATAACTGACGTACTGACTGGTTAGGAGCCTGTCTTTAGGACTCTTGTAGTTGGCCTTGCAGCTGCCCGTTCACAAACATTGACATACATGTCACCCCACAGGACGCAATTTGTGTTACGAAATTGAACTTGTAGTTAATATTACTGTCTTGAGTTTTTTTTCAAATTCACATATCTTAATATAAAGTTAACTCTTATGTTTCTTCACATCTAAGACTAATATGAAACAAATGTACCACATCTTCTTTCATTGACATATGTTTTTAAGAGGAAATAACAGTTTTGTAGGTTTTTAACCAATGTTACGAAAAAACAAGGCGTCACGTCAACCACACATACACATTCCCTCATTCACACACCAGCTCTGGAGGCTGCCGTATGGCACCAATTGTCTGGGGTTCATTTTAGAAGATGCGCGCGCACACACACACACACACACACACACACACACACACACACACACACACACACACACACACACACACACACACACACACACACACACACAGGCAGGGCTGCTGAGCGCTTTGGCCAGACCCCGTGACTGTAAGGGCCCCCATCCAATACATACAATGTATGAGAACCCAGTTATAGCCCCCCCTTCTCCCTGGGCCCTGGAAAATGGACCCCTTTGCCCCCCCGTTGGCTTCCCTGCACACACGCACAATAGTAATAACAATCCTAAAAAGATAGCTCTGTACCCTGCACTGTTGCGACTAAATTTTATTTTAAAACGACACATTTTGTTAAAGGGACACTGTGTGAGATTTGTAGTTGTTTATTTCCAGAACTCATGCTGCCCATTCACTAATGTTACCTTTTTCATGAATACTTACCACCAGCATCAAATTCTAAGTATTCATTATGACTGGAAAAATTGCACTTTTCATACATGAAAAGGGGGATCTTCTCCATGGTCCGCCATTTTGAATTTCCAAAAATAGCCATTTTTAGCTGCAAAAACGACTGTACTTGGACCATACTAGAAAATAGCCTACTTGTTTATTACTTAGTAAACTTTCATGTAAATATCAAATTTGGCAATAGGCAGCCCAGTTTCAATGAGCAGCATTGTTGCAGTAGGCTTACCTTTTTCTGACCATTTCCTGCACAGTGTCCCTTTAGCTTACAACAATAATAACAACAATAAAAACAAGAATAATTTCATGACAGTAGGCTTATGTGATAAATTGAATTCCTTTCATCTGGTTACCCAATATTTTACAGTAAGTTAGCTCAACTTTTTCATTGTCAGAAATATACTGTGGGCCTATGTAAAATAGCCTATAGGCTATCTGTGTCACATGTCATCGGTGTGCAAGCCTACAGGTCTATATAGGCCTAGACCCCCTTATGTATAATGCCCTGAAAAAAAATAAAGTTAAGTAGGCCTAAATCATAAAGATTGTAACTGACTAGTTTCAGAAATCGCTGAAATGAAATGAAAGCTACTGCCTCCCCCATGAATGCAGCTGTCGGCATGGCCAAATGGTCTATACTCCTGACGCGGCAGTTTATAGCCATTTGGCAGATCCGTGTGAGTTGGCGAGGTGATGGACTGCAGCAGCCGAGCCTGACCACAACTCCAAACTCAAAGCATTTCGGACGAAACAACAAAATTGAGTGCCCATTTTCCATTTACTTATTCTATTGAATAGAGCTATAACCACTCTGTATAGGCCTACTGAAGAATGAATGCAGGTTGTTATAACTGTTTTGCACATTTAGGCCTAATGCCTGACTTTCTCTTTTCTCTTCACTAAATTGCACAATACCTATTGTACCTAGGCCTAATGCACAAATGTGGGCCTAAAGCTTGTAGCCTATTTAGCTTCTTAAGGGGACCCTTTCTCTCCACACAAATATTGTTTTTCATGACATGCTAAAAGTATGATGGTGTGAAGAGAACATTCATTCATTCATTCATTCATTCATTCAAAATAATTTGAACGGCAGGCTACACATTTGTTCACTTCTCTTTAGCCTAATTATTGCTATGCTTTTACTTGGTGAAATAGAATTTGTAAGCGACTGGCCTACCATTCAATCAGCTAGGCCTACTTCGAATAAACAATAGCCGCTTATTAACTAGGCCTATACATCGCACATGGACAGAAGAACCAGACATAGTAACGTATTAAAATATGGCCTGCGGTCTTACCACGTGTTCAGCCCTTGTTTTTTTTATTCCCGATTCAACGAGGCTCCGGTAACGCTGGAAGGGAACTCCGACTGCGGCGCTTCATGTGCGTATTACTGGCCACACCCTCTTGAGATGCGTGCGGTTTTGGATTGGATTGGATGCTTCCGAGTCGCCTTCCTGAAATGTCCTATGATTTGCACCAGAAATTGTCTAAGCTATGAGATAGGCGTCTCTCATTGGCTCCCATTATAGCCCCGTTGGCGAACGCAGCCAAGTAAAAGATGAATGGGAGCCTATTGGGCTAAATGGCTCAGCAGGGATTTGTGACGGTTCTGTTCTCTGGTTTGTAAAGATGTGTGCACATTCTGTACCTTATCATGAACGTTGTATTAGAAGTGAAGTTAAAGGTTCCTGACATGGCTTTGTTCTCCCAAAGACGTGTTAGTTTTGTCCTGCAACACGCTAGCATTCGGCTAATACCTGCTGGCTGAGGAATCTTTGCGACTATTCACGACCAGAGCTGACGAGAGACGTACTCTGACTGATCCTAGCAGAGACATCTACGGTCACACACCTCAAAACCCCCCACCGCCGTCCAACATGTTAATTGAAGGTGCCCAAATTCTTAAGGATGAGCGCAGTCATTTCCTTTACCCCATGTACACATGCCGCTTTTCCACCACCTTAAATGCAATAAATAACAGGTGTCCGCAACAATCCTAACATAACTTTAAACACATCGACATCTGAAGTCAGACTTAAAACTACAAAACAAATGGCGTAGTGCCGTAAAGTCGATTGTCACGTGTTATGTCATTGCTATAGTTGAAATAAGGGTCATTTTCACGAATCTAACACTTGACAAGATGCAAACGTGTCGGCAAATGCTTTCACTTACTCATATCTATCGAACGCGACTCCATTGTTTCCAGGGAAAAAATCACACGGGCAGATAGTTCTATGAGAAGGGTACAGCCCCATTGGCACCCATTCATTATTTACTTGGCTGTGATAACATAGCTGCAGTGCCACTCCTGGCCACACCAGCTAGTTGTGGTTCTTGTACAAGATTCCATTTTCTTTGTTTGCACCATCGCGTACGGTTTTGTTCTCTGGCGTAATTTGTTCCGGTGACAGGTGACGAGAAGGGGCGGTTCGCACACCACTCACTCACACATCCGATGCTCCTTGAGTCAGACATGAGCCTGTTAGTTTGGAAAGAATGCACCTACTTTATCTTGTTACACAGCCTTGTGTGTCCCGGTTTGGAGTACAATATCCACCCCAATACCAAGCACTGTGGGGAGGTAATGCATTACTAAAGTAATTCATTACTGTAATGCTTTACTTTTTGCTGTAATGCAGTAATGTAACTAAGGCATTGTATGGCAGAAATATGTCATATTTACTTAGTCACAATGCTAAATAACTTATGTTACAATTGCATTACAATGACCTGGGTTTTAGTGCGGTATGAAGTGTCATTCCGTAGGATTTTTGTGCTAAAATTGATTTTTTTGCATGATTTGCTTTGTTTGGGGTCCTACTACTGAAAAATGATGGGTGTCGAATTTTCTGACCCCGTTATACCCCTCCTCTAGGGGGCGCTTTCTCGCCCTGGCCAGTATAGCTACCGAACCCATATCTCTGCTAATAATGATCACATTTTCACAATCTTGGTGTCAATTTCAGGGTTATTGATGATGCTGAGTCCATTTATGACAGTTTCATTTTGATCAGAAGTTGCTATTAGACATATTTTTGAGATTTAAAGGCTATTTTGTCCACCGACAAGCCTGCTGTGGGAGATATGACTACGATGGCATCTGTCTCATTGGATCTATGCACATCATATACATAATAAAGATTTCAATTTTATTAGGGTCAGTACTGTGAGAAAATGATGGTTTTCAAATGTATTACCCCTCCAGGGGGCGCCTTTTCACCTCGGCCAGGATACGTATTGCAACCATAAATGCAGCAATAAAGATCCCATTTTCACAAACATGGTGTCAATTTAGGGGTTATTGAGGATCCCGAGTCCATTTTTGGCAGTTCTAGTGTGATCAGAAGTTGCTATTACACATATTTTTGACATTTAAGGCTTGTCCACCTACAGGTCTGTTGTGGGAGTTATGACTACTATGGCATCCGTCCCATTCCGTTACCCAATTTTATGAACAGTTTCAGAGTTTTCTATATTTTTATTAAAATAGATGACAATGAAACTGAGCAGCTTAGTTTCTAATTCACTTTGTATAAGGCTTGGCCGATTGGCAATATCAGGAGAAAGAAATCGTGATAGAAAAACAAAACTGTTTAAGAGAAGATAAGAATTGTCTACTTTTGTGTGTAGACCAAAGGTTTCCAACCAGAGCAACTAAAGTCATTATTTCTCTATGGAGGGTCGGGGAATAAAGTAACCAAAGTGAGTAATTTGTATTGGCAGTGACTACCAAAGAATAATTGGACTCGAAAAATGAATAGGACAAGGTGTTCTGAAATGCATGAACAAGTCGGGTGGGTGTTGTTTACCTGATTTTGTTTAAAGTAAATGTAGAGAAAATGTTTGGTTTGCCATTTACTGTACAATTTTGTTCTTGAAGCAGGCATCACTCTTAATTATTTGAACCTCTGAGGGTGCTGGATTAAATATTAAATTCAATTTTTCTAGAAGGAGGCTGCACCTTGCATAGCAGTGTTTTATATTGCACAAACATGTTTTGGCGTGTGCCTTCTTCAGTATGCAACCATTTACTGTACAACCTTAAACTCCTAGAAAACACCTCACGGGACAGAACACCTTCCATGGCACAGTGCTTGTAATGAATCAAAGAGATGAAGATTTAGTTGCCGTCAACCAACTCCTTGTCATCCCTGAGAAGCTCCCCACATCTCCCCACATGCACCACATTTGCAGCTACCAATCATAAGGACTAGGCCAGTTCAATGTACAACTTTCAAACAAAGAAATGTAGACAACACTGTTTCCAACGCCTTCACTCTTATATGGGCACTTACTAAATATTTAGCAACAGATGCGACCAACAGTACAGCAGCAGAATGTACTGAATAGGAAACTGACCGTGATTATCTCATTCCGTCCATAGATGAACAAACACCCAAACATGCCAAGAAGTAGGTAAAACATGAAGTTATCCATAGTTGGACAGACACTAAATCTCTACTGATATCCCTGCAATTTGAGACTTATCGCCTGACAAACTCAGAGATCATCGCTCCACTTTCAAGACCTACCTTAAATTATGCAACCCATTTTCTGTTCTGATGTTGACACAGGGAATCACTGCTGTTTTAGTAGGTCCTGAGAGGAGAACTCTCATCATCTCTGATCTTGACCTTTTCCAAAACACCTACGAGCAGGTGTTATGCACATACTGTAGGTACAGTATGTAGTGCTTGCTGCAATGCATGCTCTTGGCAAAACAAGTGATGCAAGTGGCATTGACACATGCTCAATTGAAAGAGATTCATACTCTTCAGCAGATCTCCATGGAGTCTTTGGTGGGAAACATACAAGCGGGCCCTTGAATATCACATTGTGGCAGTCATGGGTGAGCGGTTAGGGCGTCAGACTTGCATCCCAGAGGCTGCCGGTTCGACTCCCGACCCGCCAGGTTGGTGGGGGGAGTAATCAACCAGTGCTCTCCCCCATCCTCCTCCATGACTGAGGTACCCTGAGCATGGTACCGTCCCACTGCACTGCTCCCCATGGGGCGCCACTGAGGGCTGCCCCCTTGCACGGGTGAGGCATAAATGTAATTTCGTTGTGTGCAGTGTGCAGTGTGCAGTGTTCACTTGTGTGCTGTGGAGTGCTGTGTCACAATGACAATGGGAGTTGGAGTTTCCCAATGGGCTTTCACTTTCACATCACAACTAGCCTGGCTATTATGATGACAAGATTTCATGCCATTTCCTCTGCTCATCCCCTTGAATCCATTCAAGTCCAAGTGTGTGGATATCAATGAGGCTCTGCATCTGCACAGTCCAGTCGCATTGCAATTGTACAGTAACACCCAGTTCTATTTGGAAACCTCTTCAAGCAGAAGACACTTCAGAGTTTGCTCAGTTTCTTGTACAACACCTGCAAGAGCAAGTGGTTGTCGTCCAGTGGACTGGGCATGTTATCTGGCTGCCTTGATGAACCTTATCAAGTACTTCTTTGCATATGATCTCCTGAGTTATGCCCGCCTCTTGGCAGTCCATCTTGCTCAAATGAATACTTTGGAACAAGATGATCCTATTACATGGGATGCTCTTGGGTAAGGGGATTTCGTTGCGGCAAAATCAAAGGTTCCCTTTACTCATTTGTTCACAGATCAGAACCTAGAGCATAAAGGAAAATGAAGGAACTTCATGGCGGCAAAGTAGGACTGAGTCAGGATGCCACTGCCCATGTCTTGTCACCACAACACCACATCTTGCTCATATTGTGATGCACTATTTGGACAGCTTCCCTCAACCCAGCAAGTCTGTGCTAAATGAACACTACCAGCTTACGGGAGATGTTGCCATCAAGGGCAAAAGCTGTGAAGATGCAAAATTCAATTGAGCTCTACAGGACTGGCAATCCATAAATGTCTCCCTCCATATCATAACTGATGAAGCTAGCCTCATGCATGCTGTTGAAAGACTACAGGTGAAATGCTGGTGTCCCTTCGAATGACTGAACCAGGAATAGTTCTAATTGTTGATGCTATGGCTGAAACTGGAGTTACATCTGATCATATCTTGAAGTGATATAGTGTATTTCCTTGAGCCTAAGTGCACCTGTTTAGGAGAAAAAAATGAAGCAGCAATGCTTAATGACCAGCACTCCTCAGTGCGGGCTGTTTACTATTCATGTTCATGATATTTTGTATAAATGAGTTGATATTACCATTACAGTACATGATCTTTTTTTTACCTCAAAAAATGTTAGGTTGGAATATTAAGGTTGGAATGTTATAAATGGTTGCTTAAAATGGTTAAAAAAAAATAAAAAAAAAACTCAATGGGGCCTTTAACTCCAACCCAAAAAGTCACTATATGAAACACAGTTACTGTTGTTGTTCACACACAAATTACATAGCTGGTAAGCATCATCTTCCTGAGTGCACTCAACCCCCTCTGGTTGGTTAATATTTAGTCTTTATTTGAAGAAAATCCTGGTATATTCATTTTCAATCGTGTTATTGACAAGTTTGACAACTCTTTGCCACTACCTAAAAATGAGTCATAACAACTTCTGATCACACTAGAACTGTCATAAATGGACTCAGGATCCTCAATAACCCCTAAATTGCCACCATGTTTGTGAAAATGGGATCTTTATTGCTGCATTTATGGTTGCAACACGTATCCTGGCCGAGGTGAAAAGGCACCCCCTGGAGGGGTAATACATTTGAAAACCATCATTTTCTCACAGTACTGACCCTAATAAAATTGAAATCTTTATTATGTATATGATGTGCATAGATCCAATGAGACAGATGCCATCGTAGTCATATCTCCCACAGCAGGCTTGTCGGTGGACAAAATAGCCTTTAAATCTCAAAATAGCCTTTAAATCTCAAAAATATGTCTAATAGCAACATCTGATCAAAATGAAACTGTCATAAATGGACTCAGCATCATCAATAACCCTGAAATTGACACCAAGATTGTGAAAATGTGATCATTATTAGTAGAGATATGGGTTCGGTAGCTATACTGGCCAGGGCGAGAAAGCGCCCCCTAGAGGAGGGGTATAACGGGGTCAGAAAATTCGACACCCATCATTTTTCAGTAGTAGGACCCCAAACAAAGCAAATTATGCAAAAAAATCAATTTTAGCACAAAAATCCTACGGAAGCTGTTATTCAGACAATTCATATCACACTATTTAAGTGGATAGGTTATTTAGTGTGGTGGGTCAGAAAGAAGCTATTCCTGAACCTGGTCTATATGCTGCCAAAAAACACCTCTTGCATGGGAGGTGAAAAAGTCAAAACTCATGACACTGTAATAAATTGCCAGATCCATATTTAGGCCTACTACAGTTCTTTTGGTGAAAGTATAAAGTAATGCAAAAGTAGTGTAATGCCTTACATTTTAAAAATAGTAATATTGTAGTGTAAGGGATTAGACCGTAAATAGACAGTAATCAATTACAGTTTTTGAGTGATGTTCCCAACACTGACACCAAGGCTTTGAAGGCCAGCCCAGTTTCAATGTTGGCGTAGTTACTGAACTTTGTCTTTGTATGGCAGTATACTACTACTGCTCTATTGGTATTAATGTGACTTTTACCACTGTTATGAGTTCTGCCTGCCTATTATTTCTCCATCTGAATCGTGTCAACATGTCAGTAACTCCTAATGACCACTAGATGTCGCCCTGTATCCACGGCTGACTCTGACGGCTGCTTGTAACTGCTACAGTGTCTCAGTGCCATCAGACTCCTCATCTGTTTGCAATGTGTGTGTTTGTTGTTGGCAGTGTGATATTGATCTGACTGCTGTGACACAACAACATAATTCTTGAAACAAATCAAAGATGAACATTTTTTGTTGTTGTTTCTGTTGTTGTTGTTGTTGTTGTTGTTGTTGTTACTGTTATTATTATTCGGGGCCAAGCAGCGAAGCTGGTGAAGGTCCCTACAGTGACAGTAGCTTTAGTTGTGCTGCACTGCAACACAAGAACCCATAACAGCACTCCTCCTGTTCTCTTCTCTTCTCTTCTCTTCTCTTCTCTTCTCTTCTCTTCTGTTCTGTTCTCGTCTCGTCTCGTCTCGTCTCGTCTCGTCTCGTCTCCTGTCTTCTCTTCAATCTCTCACTTCTGTCAATCTCTCCTCTCCTCTCCTTTCCTCTCCTCTCCTCTCTCTGTTAGGCACTTTAACAGATTTTGGATACAGTTCTTCACCATCCTTTTAACTCATTAACCTATAGATATGATATAAAACACACACACGCACGCACGCACGCACGCACACACGCACACAGATCATAACTCGAGGATCCAAACCAAAAATGATTTAGAAAGTCATTAATTTGGTCTGGTAAAAGCAGGCTGTGGTGACCTGCCATACAGTAGTGCTGTTGCTATGGTGACCTGCCATACAGTAGTGCTGTTGCTATGGTGACCTGCCATACAGTAGTGCTGTTGTTATGGTGACCTGCCATACAGTAGTGCTGTTGTTATGGTGACCTGCCATACAGTAGTGCTGTTGTTATGGTGACCTGCCATACAGTAGTGCTGTTGTTATGGTGACCTGCCATACAGGTGTGCTGTTTGTTAAGGTGACCGGCCATTGACCTGCCATACAGTAATGCTGTTGTTATGGTGGACCTGCCATACAAATGTGCGTTGTTTATGGTGACCTGCCATACAGTAGTGCTGTTGTTATGGTGACCTGCCATACAGTAGTGCTGTTGTTATGGTGACCTGCCATACAGTAGTGCTGTTGTTATGGTGACCTGCCATACAGTAGTGCTGTTGTTATGGTGACCTGCCATACAGTAGTGCTGTTGTTATGGTGACCTGCCATACAGTAGTGCTGTTGTTATGGTGACCTGCCATACAGTAGTGCTGTTGTTATGGTGACCTGCCATACAGTAGTGCTGTTGTTATGGTGACCTGCCATACAGTAGTGCTGT
>NC_085859.1:6893466-6930940 GCF_034702125.1 Engraulis encrasicolus | reverse complement strand
CTCTTTTTGTAGGGGTTTCAGTGGTGATTGGATGGTGTGTACCATTCTATCCCAAAGCTACATGTATACTCAGTGGTGATTGGATGGTGTGTACTACTCTATCCCAAAGCTACATGTATACTCAGTGGTGATTGGATGGTGTGTACTACTCTATCCCAAAGCTACATATATACTCAGTGGTGATTGGATGGTGTACTCTACGTACTCAATCCCAAAGCTACATGTATACATATATAAATGCTGCGATACAGCTGCACACAAACGCATTCGCCGCCGGTGAAAAATCATACCTCCCCAGTAAACAAACTGTGTCAACTCCTTACAAGTTCTATAGCCTACTACATTGTATGGTGCGAGTAGCCTTAAGAGTAACTCATTAAAATGTGACCTGAGGTTTTACCCTGTGTCCAGTCCTTGATCTTTTTATTCCGGTTACTGCGATTCTCCTGTAATGCTGGAAGGGAACTGCCGCGCGTATGTGCGTAAAGTGGCTCTCTCTGTTGTAACTAGCCAAACTTTGGAGATGCGTTCTGACATAGGCCTACCTTGTTCCTTGCCTGGTTAACACCAGACCTAATCACAAGATCAGACCGAAACGATTGTGTAGAACGAAAGGCAGTATGGGAGTTCCCAGGCTACCTTGTCCCAGTATGTGCGTAAAGTGGCTCTCTCTGTCGTAACTAGCCAAACTCTGGAGACGCGTGCTGACATAGGCCTACCTTGTTCCAGTGACAGGTGATGAGAAGGGGCTGTTCTGTTCGGACACACTTGTAGTTGCTCAGGCAGACAGGAAGCTAGACCATCTCTCTCTCTCTCTCACTCACAACACACACACACACACACACACACACACACACACACACACACACACACACACACACACACACACACACACACACACACACACACAAAACACACACACACACACACACACCACACACACACACACACACACACACACACACACACACACACACACACACACACACACACACACACACACACCCTATGGAACTGCTCCACATGACTGCACCTTACCTGCACTCTCTGATCTCCACTTCCTAGAACTGCTTGCACTCTGAGACTTCATTGTACCTACAACTATGCTGCTAAATGCTGCTACTTGACCACTGGACTACTGGGCCATGCTGGACTGCACAGTGTGTAGTACAGCACAGCCCTGACTTTTTGTATTCCTCTATTGGACTGGAGCTGCACAAGAACGCACGCACGCGCACACGCGCGCACGCACACGCACACGCACACGCGCACACACACACACACACACACACACACACACACACACACACACACACACACACACACACACACACACACACACACACACACACACACACACACACACACACACACACACACACACACACACACACACAGAGTACCATGGGACTGCAACTTACCTGCACTACCTCAGTCCTGTAAAATAAGAACAATACAACATGCTGCTTCTACTACTTTATATAACTATTTATATTGCTGTTAATATTGCTAATGTCACTGTTACATTATACTATTGTAATGTCTACATTCTATATTTATCTGATGTTGAATGTTGAATGTTAAATGTTAAATGTGAATGTGTACTGTATTTATTATTGACCTTATCGTTACCGTCACTGTTGCCTGTCCGGTCTCTTCAGTCTGTAAATGGCAGTACTATATATGTGTATTGTAGATATATGAGTCATAATTTAGCAATGAAATCAATGTAGTGACGTAATAATAAGTGCTCATTTGAAACATATTTTACTAGTAAATCAATTCACTGAATATGTATGCATAATCTATAGTCAAAATATATCAGCAGTATTATTTGGGTAATAGAATACTTTGTATTGGACTAAGGAGTATGGTCTTAGACAGGATAAGAATTTAACAGAAATTGAATGATACGCTAAGTTTCAGTGTTTTAAGAGAAGAGAGCATGTGTTCTTATCTGTGTGCTTGAGTGTGTGTCCAGAGTTTCGCTACCCCCACTCTCTCTCTCTGTGTGTGTGTGTGTGTGTGTGTGTGTGTGTGTGTGTGTGTGTGTGTGTGTGTGTGTGTGTGTGTGTGTGTGTGTGTGTTGGTGTGTGTGTGTGCAACTGGGTTCTCTAAAGATAGAGAAGTGCAGGTCTTCAGAAATGGAGTTAGGGGGTTTTGCATCTGAACTCTTCAATTGGACAACGCGCTCTCCGACTCTTTTTAAAATAAACACACAGGATTCCGGTTAGCACATAGTAAGTTTTAAGGATGGTTTATAAGATGATATTCAAGATTTTGAGTAGAATAGCTGGAATCCAACAGTATGCCCTGGCATGGTATCAAGAGAAAATGTAATTTCATTTTCCTTGTGTGACTTGTGCATAAAGAAAGTGACAATAAAAGCTGACTTGACTTCTAACTGTCCTTATTGGACTCCCTTGTATCAAAAACACTCAAAAAAATAAATCCACGAGTCCCCTTCTTGATTTTAACTGTTTACTTGAAAACTTAACGAAGCATTGCAAAAACATAAAATACATTCACTAAATGATTCTTCCAATATCCATAAGAGAGCCCGAGGGTGAGGTAAAAAAAAAAAAAAAAAACTATTGCGCTCCAATCTGATGACTCACAAAAGAAAACACCTACTAGGGGCAGGGCCGGTTTTTAGCATAGGCCGGCTAGGCGGTCGCCTAGAGCGCCATGTGAAGAAGGGGCGCCGAAATGGCGCTCTCCTATGCGTAATTTTGCGATATGAAGTTTTTTATGAAGTCGCAATCAACAAAGAGTGGCGAAAGCGCTCCTCACGGCAAAGCGCCCCTCAGCCAATAGTAATATCTCTTCCAACTGTCTCTGGGAAGTCTGTGAACCAATAAACAGACAGTTCTGAGAAAGGGGGCGGGACGAGTGACAGCGTGCGGTCTATTTTGAATTTGGAGACTCACTCGAGAGACAGAGGGGGCAAGCGCAAACAGTAGTGCTGCTCTGCTGGATGGAGATTATTATGTTCTCATTAAACCACTCATTGCATGATGCAGGAGTTTCAGAGGGTGTTTTGGAACTATGTGATTTAATCAGCAACCGTTTGTGATTATGGAAAGCCTAATAGTTATGAGGTTACTATTTGGAATTAGAGAGAAAAAGAGCTTTGTTTTTGATCAGAGAAATCGCTAGTTAGCATGCTAACATTAGCCAAGTATGCCAAGCAATGAAATCCAGTAAAGTAGCCTACTCACTACTCACTAACACCCACCTGATATCATAATACTTGCTTAGGTTGACAAGCAATGTAAAGTAAGACTGGTGCAATGTTTAAAACAATTTTAGCTGCCATATCTCCTTCCATCCACATGAATTACCTGCTTGTTGTAAGCTTAAAAAAACATTAATTTCCAGACCAGAATGACATAGCCTACATTAATCATGTAACAGAACCATGCACAGCAGACAAGTGAGGCTATTTACTATATTTTGTATATTATGAAATTCAATAGCGTGACAGCTCTTCTCCCTTTCTCTCACCCTGTCCCTCCAAACACATAGATAGCCCCCTTCTCATTCTCCTACTCACAAATGCACCACTATTTCCAGTCCAGAAATGAAATTGGTTTGGAAGACAGCACAAATGTGTAGCTTATTAAAATTGTTATGCTGCCATGCTTTGTGATGCTGTAGATAGTGTAGATCAATGCAGACCTCCTTGGTAGGCTTATTGCCTACACATGCATTTTACATGCGTGTACTGTATCACTCTCCTGGCATTTCAATTTCACGTTACAATTCAAACACATTGATAACCTCCCTCTCATCTGGGGTTGGGGGCCCCACCACCATCACATCCAACACACCACACAGTGAAGCTACTTTCATGCGACTCAATCTGATGTGTTGGTCGCCTGTCAAAAAGAACCACAAATCCATTTGATGAAAAACGGTTATTGTTCTTGATGCTATTTAGTTAAGCTTACTAAGGATATTAGTCTTGTGTTCTGTGAGGTATAAGAAAGATTTTTTCTTCTTTCCAAGGTGTGGGGGGGGGGGGGGGGGGCGCCAGAAATCAAACTCGCCTAGGGCACCAAATAAGCCAGAACCGGCCCTGACTGTGGGGACCCATACATTAAAACTAAAGTCAAGTCAATTCTTCCCTGTGTTGATATGAAAGAAAGGGGGCATTTTACCTCAGCCCAGGGCATGTCTTTTTTAAAAGATTTTCTTTACACACACACACACACACACACACACACACACACACACACACACACACACACACACACACACACACACACACACACACACACACACACACGGCAAACTAGACATTCACTGTATATTTTACTTGCAAAATGGACTATATTGTGTTCCTTGAGATACAGAAGCATAGCCAGAGTACTGAATTATTTTCCCTGTCAACATCATCTGATGGTTTTTTAGATCCGATCCAGATGGACGGTACAATCGTGATAAAAGTTGGGAATTTCGTTATGAAACTTTGGCTTCATATTTTTTGAATATTGATTTCTTAACGAAAAAATAGCTTTGGATTTCCCCTGCTTGAAAGTAGGACGCGGACACATTCCATTCCTCTATTTCTTTTTTAATTATTGATTTTCAGTGGTCATTTTGGTAGTGTGAGGTAAAAGTCTAGGTCTAGTAGTAGTGGAAACAAAAGTTGAAGACTTTAGAACAGAAAACCCTTGAAAGGTAGTTCATAATTACATATCTGGCAAAAATTGAGAGACCACTTTGAGTTTGCTATGGATAGGTATGCGTTTGAGTAAACTGAACATTGTTATTTCATTCTATAAACTACTGATAACATTTAGCCATTTGAGATTTTATGCAAATAAATGATCTAAATGACTATATTTTCTTTCAAAATCCGGAGGAAGTGGTCAACAACTTAAAACAGACATTAAGCAACAGTACGCTTCCTGATTTTTTTCTTAACGGAAATACATACCAACATATCGTGTCAAGGACGTGGTTCACAGGTTGCAAGCCGTCACTGAGGCCACATACACTTGTACAGTATATCACAAAAGTGAATACGCCCCTCACAGTTTTTGCAGATTTTTGAGTTAATCTTTTCATAGGAAAGCATTATTGAAATTTCATTTTGACACAATGATTAGTGACCTTTTAACAACTTATTTAACCACTTACACTTCTTGTTCACTCAGATAAAAACTAAATACAGCCATTAATGTTTCAACATGTACTCACAAAAGTGAGTACACCCCAGATTAAAATCCGGTAGAGAAGGGGCTGTGTTGGCTCGACTCATCTCGAAATGAAACGAAATAAAAAGGGATGAAAAGGGAGGTCATCAGTGTGCGTTTCAACCTTTCTTTGCATTGAACTTCTACATTTTGAGTCTGCATCTGGCTTAAATAGATTGGTGTGAGATTTGAATGCAATCCTATGGAGAATATCATGATCTGCTTCAGTAGTCACAGTGCATGTTGACATGCATGTTTCCTTTAGGTGTATTTCAGATTGCCAATGTTGACAGCATTCATGCATCCCAAAACCATGTCAGTCCCACTACCATGCTAGGCTATTGAGAGGATACACTTTTTTTTGTAAAACTCAGTTGTTTACCACCACGCATGCTTGACACCATCTAAAGGAAATTTCATCCCTTTTCATCCCTTTTCATTTCATTTCATTTCGAGACAATTTGAGCAAACGCAGCCCCTTCTCTACCGGATTTTCATCTGGGGTGTACTCACTTTTGTGAGTACATGTTCAAACATTAACCCCTTAAGACACGTTACCAGAATGGCAATGACCAAGTCGTAATGTATTACTAATGTATTACTAAAGGCCCTGTAGTACTATATTAGTTAACTTTCAATGTCTATTACAGCGTGCCACAGGAGGTACGGTGCGCATTAAGGGGCTACTGACTGTATTTTGTTTTTTTCTGAGTGAACAAGAATTTAAGCGGTTAAATATGTTGTTAAAAGGTCACTAATCATTGTGTCAAAGTGAAATTTCTGTAATGCTTTCCCATGAAAAGATATACTCAAAAATCTGCAAAAACTGTGAGGGGTGTATTCACTTTCGTGATATAGGCCTACTGCAGTTAATTTACCACGTCTGCGAAATGTCTGATAACCTTGGTTAAAATTGGTAACTAATACACATTTCAAACAGTTGATATTTTTGATATATCTCCCACAGATGCAACACGTTTCTCTCTCCCGTGCAAGCAGCATGGCAAAATAAGCCGTGTAGGCTACAGGCAGGCATTCTCTTTCTCTGTTGACAGTCCATTCATAATATTTATGTGATTAGAAAGGTTTAAGTATTTTGTTCCTTTAGAGACTTTCAGATAGGAGAGGGGCCAAAAAGGTGCTAAAAGTTGCCAAAAGTTGCCGGAAATTACATTGAAGTTGCACATCGCAACACCGAAAATTCCTGGAGGGGCTGATGTCCTAAAGGCCTTTCCTCACTGAGGACATTGCGTGATTTGATTTCCAGTCGAATGGATCATTTGTTTTTGTTTTTAAATTGCTCTGTTGAGTGAATGTCTTTCCACATTGACAGCACTCAAATGGCTTTTACCCTGTATGGAAACTCTGGTGATCCTTGAGCTTGCTCATATCTCTAAACTTCTTTCCACGTTGTGAACACTCAAATGGCTTTCCCCCAGCATGGATCATCTGGTGTCTTTTCAAATGGCTATTTTGAGTGAATGTCTTTCCACATTGATGACACTGAAATGGCTTTTCCCCTGAATGGACCCTCTGGTGATCCTTGAGTTTGCCAATTGCTCTAAACCTCTTTGAGCATTCTGAGCACTCAAATGGCTTTTCCCCTGTATGGACCCTCTGGTGTATCCTGAGATTACCCATTTGACTAAATCTCTTATCACATTCTGAGCACTTAAATGGTTTTTCCCCTGTATGGATCCTCTGGTGTTTCTTGAGAGTGCTCATATCACTAAAGCTCTTTCCACATTCTGAACACTCAAATGGCTTTTCCCCTGTATGGATCCTCTGGTGTTTCTTTAGAGTGCCCATTTCAGTGAAACTCTTTCCACATTGAGAGCACTCAAATGGATTTCCACCAGAATGGATCAGCTGGTGCTTTTTGAGACTGGACGACTGGGTAAACCTCTTTCCACACTGAGAGCATTCAAATGGTTTTTGCTTTTCAACTGGCTCAAATAACTCACAAGAATGGATCATCTGGTGTCCCTTAAGACAGCTCCGTTGACTGAAGCACTTTCCACAGTGAGAGCACCCAAAAGGCTTTTCCCCTGTATGGATCCTCTGGTGCTCCTTCAGAGAGCCTTTAAGCCTAAAACTCTTTCCACATTGAGAGCACTCAAATGGCTTTTCCCCTGTATGGATCCTCTGGTGTTTCTTGAGAGTGCCCATTTCACTAAAGCTATTTCCACATTGAGAACACTCAAATGGCTTTTCCCCTGTATGGATCCTCTGGTGTGTCTTGAGTCTGCTAATTTCAATAAAGCTCTTTCCACATTGAGAGCACTCGAAAGGCTTTTCCCCTGTATGGAGCCTCTGGTGTCTCTTGAGATGGTCCATGCGTCTTAATCTCTGTCCACATTCAGAACACTCAAATGTTTTTTCCCCTGTATGAATAATCTTGTGTTTCTTGAGGGCGCCCAATTCACTAAACCTCTTTCCACATTGAGAGCACTCAAATGGCTTTCGCCCTGTATGAATAATCTTGTGTTTCTCAAGCTTGCTCAATTCACTAAACCTCTTTCCACATTGAGAACACTCAAATGGCTTTTCCCCTGTATGGAGCAGCTTGTGTTCCTTGAGATAGCTCTTTTCCCTAAAACTCTTTCCGCATTGAGAACACTCAAATGGCTTTTCACCTGTATGGACCCTCTGGTGTCTCTTGAGATTACCCAATTCACTAAAGCTCTTTCCACATTCTGAACACTCAAATGGCTTTTCCCCTGTATGGATCCTCTGGTGTCGCTTGAGAGAACGTATTTCACTAAAGCCCTGACTGCATTCAGTACACTGAAATGGCTTTTCACCTGTATGGATCCTCTGGTGTCTCTCTAGGGATTGCTTTGTATTAAAACTCTTTCCACATTGAGAGCACTCAAATGGCTTTTCCCCTGTATGGATCCTCTGGTGCCTCTTGAGATGGTCCATTTTACTAAAGGTATGCCCACATTCTGAGCACTCAAATGGTTTTTCCCTTGTATGGACCCTCTGGTGTTGTCTTTGTTACTAAAGCTCTTTCCGCATTCTGCGCACTGCAATGGATTTCCCTCTGAATGGGTCCTCTGTGGTTGCTTGAAACTGCCCATGACAGTAAAACTCTTTTCACAGTGAGAGCACTGAAATGTGTTTGCTGTTCGACGGTTCTGTCTTCCTGTGTATCCTTTCTCATCTGTGGACTGTCTTCCATCAGACTGAATCCTCTGATCTTCACCTACAACATAAATAAAACATTTTAAAGACAAATATTAGTATTAACACTAGAACTACCATGGAGGGGTCAATTGACCTTTTTACCTAAAAGCCCCACAAGAGGGTCATTTGACCCTTTGGACCCCCTGCGTACACTCCTTTTGTTGTGGAAATGTAGCTGTTAGCAGCTTACAGCTGTCACTTGAGACACAGTGTGTGTGTGTGTGTGTGTGTGTGTGTGTGTGTGTGTGTGTGTGTGTGTGTGTGTGTGTGTGTGTGTGTGTGTGTGTGTGTGTGTGTGTGCGCGCGCGCGCGCGTGCGTGGATCATTTCCAATGCCTGTTGAGTGCTGTATCTCTGCATCTTCGTTCCTTGGAGAGGAGCTTCTTTCACCACAAAATTCTTGAGGGAAGTGAAGCAGTAGTCCACATGCACTGGTATTTATCCATCTAACAATTGCCAGGTTGCATTCACATGAGTCGTTATGGTCACATGACATGGGAGATTCACACGTTACAGTTTTTCTCGATTGGTTTGGCTAATTTCTCGAAACTGAGATGACATTCTCAAAACAACACGGACAAATCTCCAAACCAACTTGCAATTTCCCAAAACAGAATGGCATTTTTCATTGCTTTCATCAGATATCAAATGCTTTGTACATGTCTCAAATGTTTAGTACATCTCTGCAGATGGATATGTACAAATACCCTTCAGTTGACACATTCAGCATACATTTAGCACATTTTCCAAATAAATTGACCTTGCTTATCTAAACGAATTAGACAATTCTCAGTCTAATGGTTGCCCTCTCCAAAACACGTCAGCATTATTTCATTGTGTAAGTCATCATATGCAAAGTGGTCTACGCAATTCCCAAAACAGTCAAGGACATCATATTTTAAGAATGTCATTACATAGTAAATTCATGACAGTGTTCAACAGGTCAGATGGTATTGTAACTTTACTAGTTAGTAGAAAATAATTTTACAACCATGTATACTACAGTTTCCTCTGTTATTTGGCTAATTTCATGACATTTTTTCAAACGACATTCTGTTTTGAACAATTGCTAGTTGCTTTGGCATTTGTCCATGTTATTTTGAGAACGTTATCTCTGTTTTGAGAAATGAGCCAAACCCATGAGAAACCTGTGATATATGGGCATTACTTTCTGTATATGAATTTACAGTAAAGAAAGTTACTGATAAATGTCCTTGGTAAATTATCTGTGTTGTCAAACTTCAATGGTTTCACTCACTTTTTCATTTTTATACATAGTCGAAATCTGTTAGCTGAACGTAGATAAAACACCTAACCATTTTGACTGGCAGTGCTTACACAATGGCAAAGGGACAATGTATTTTGGGGGTACTGATGATATATGTGGGGAAGAAATTTAGTTTTGACACATGGGTAAACTGTTTTTGGGGTGATATGAGCGAGTGATGAGGATCCATGTAGTTATGCTGAACCATCCAGTTTATTTTGACAGAGGGACTAGAAGAATGCAAATGGGGCAAAGCAATTGAGAAGGATCTACAAAGTATGCCATTTTGATGGTACTGACTATTTATATGTGAGATGGTTTAGTGCTGATGCAAGAATGAGGTGTTTTGGGAGGTATATGACATTTGGCTAGTTATCTGAATTTGGCCAAATGACCCAATGGTTATAGGAATGTCATCTTAGGGGCCAGCTATACGGGAACGATTTTCTATGCCAGTGACAACGTTCCCCTGGGTTAACCATATGAAACCCACCAGAAACGTGGCACAAAACGAGTTTTTCGAATAATGGGTTCCAGAGTGCGAAAATCGAGTAACGCAGGCGTTTGCGTTGCCATTGTTACAGGCGAAACGGATTTGTTTACATCTGCGTCAAAGCCACATGGCCAAAAACAGTGAGGTATCTTCACAATGACCACTAGCTTTGCGCACAACATTAATTCCATGCACAATGGCATCATCAGACAACTGTTTGTGTGGACTGTGGAGACTTTCATTTCTACCACGGTCAATATTTTACGTTTCAAACTGCCCAGTGTGGGTCACTCGTGTTCAAAATCTTAAAAAAAAAAAAAAAAAACCTGACAAACACGAAGCAAAGCTTCATATTATCTTTTAACTGCGCACCCAAACAGTTATCAGCAGTGCATATTAGCCTATGTATATGTCACTAGTTGAAACAGGCGTAATGGGCAGAAAGAGAAGCGGTGAGCGCGCAGCAGCCTCCAGAGGAGGGAGAAATACCTGCCCGGTATTGGTATTCAACACCAGTTTAAACTTCTCAAATAAAAAAAAGCAGCATAAAGCGTACACAATCAACAGATGCCTAAATGGCAATGATTCGCTACTCTAGTCACTCCACAAGCTACACAAGGTGCCACATGCGCAAAGCTGGTAGCCTATTTTCCCACGTAGCACTCACTTCAGCACAATGAAAAATAACAACTATGCGATGCTGGTTTTGAAAATAAGTCGGCTAGCAGCAAATGCTAGTACACATGTTGGGATAAGAAGTTCCTTTAGTAACTTGACATGCTCCTCCTGCATACAAAACATCATACTTAACTAATGAAAGGAGTAAAGACATCAGACTTACAACTTCGTGAGGGCCAACCATGCAGTTATGTAGACTGTAAACTCCCTGGCGATTGTTCTAATGTCTTCCAAAATATTCCAGAAGTTGCAGCATGTTGCAGCTTATTCTTGTAGCAACTTTGTCACGAAGCATGGTGCTGCTAAGCAGCATGATTCAGCACAGTCTGTTGTTTTATCTAACTTGTCTCTGTGGCATCTAGTAATGTTCAAGTATGCAGCTTGCACATTCTGATATTCTGAACCTGCTATGTACGCGCTTGCGGAGAGTAAAGCATAATAAAACCGTCTTTCGCTTTTTACAAAGGGGGGAAATGACGCTATTTTTTGTTAAACTATCCGTCGCTTAAAATGGACATAACTTCGGAATGGGAGAGGCTAGAAATGTATCGTTTTTAGTAATAAAAAGCTAAGATCTTCAGCTTTTAAACAAGCCATGGCATATGTCTGTAGATCGAAAACAAAATTTGCTGGGTCTGTTAAAAAAAAAAGAAACTTTCTGGCACTGTCAGAGACTGGTGTAAGGTCCCTACGTGACATGTCATTTGCATGATAAGAGTATGGGCGATCACGGCCATTAGCGAATACTTTGTTCTCAACAACTTCACATAAAGAAATGTGTATTCTGAAGCAAGACTGTCGTTGTCATCAGGACATGATCTTTTACTGAAACATGCTGTATGGTTGCAACTTAATTGCAACTCGGATTCAAAAAAACCCGCGTTGCGGTGTCATCTGGCCGAGGCTTCAGTTTCAAGAAATGAGCCAAACCAATCGAGAAAAACTGTAATTCAACCATTATCTGGTTGCAGTCATATGATTCGTCATGATCACATGGGACATTCACACATTCATTGATGACTTATATGAAGAAAATGTGCTGACATGTTTTCAGGACAACCATTACACTGAGAATCAACCAATTGGGATAGATCAGCAAGGTACATTCATTTGAAAATTGTACTAAATGTAAGCTGATTGTGTTAACTGTAGGATACTTGTACATAGCCATTTGCAAGGATGTACTAAATGATTGAGACATGTACAAAAGCATTTGAAATTTGATGAAAGCAATGATAAATGCCATTCTGTAGAGGAACTGCAAATTAGTTTTGGGATTTGTCCATGTTTTGAGAATGGCATCTCAGTTTCAAGAAATGAGCCAAACCAATGGAGAAAAACTGTAACACACTGTCCGCCAAACTGTGCTATCTGTCTTTGCTGCTGATATCTTCATGCAAGTTGCTATTTACCTGTGGTGATTTTGGAGGCTGACAGCCCTTGGGAAGAAGCTGTCTGTCCCTGTTTGTCTTGGCTGTTAGCACTGCAAGGTGTGACCCCCTCACCCCTCACCCCACACACGGCCCCTAACAGCCTCATTACCATAACAAAATGAGTGATTAGTGTATTAGGTAAAAGCCGCCGGTGTTCTGTCGAGATGTGTTGCCTCGTCGAGATGAGCGACCGGTCGCCCTATTCGATAGTGGTGTTCTATCGATTTGCGATGCCTCATCTAAATGAGCGACCTTGATTTTCCGCGGAAGGCGTTTCAATCGGTCCACGTAGGACTGTTTTAATAACCATTACTTTGTTTATTTCACGGACAGGGGTGTGCAATCGGAGTTTAATAAGAACGTGCGGCTGCTGACCACGTCAGCCTCTCGTTTGATCAAGTTAAGAAACGTGCCATATGAAAGAGACTGAGTTGAGTTTGCGCAAATACTGGAGAAAGTGTTTGGGATCAGGGCCTGGCCACGGGTTGTTTCATGCAGTCATTTGCTGTTGGTTTGGTTTCAATGCGACGTGGGCTCGCAGGGCAAATTGCCACATGAAATCATGTGCTATGGGGAATAACATAGCGCGCTTTAAATATCCCCAGATAACAGAGAGCGTATTGTGGCTTTGTTTTGGTAGATGTCTGTCTTTTAATGACCGGAATCATATTTTCATAACATCCACACCAGTGCATTTCTTATTACCATGTTCAGGCATTTTACAATGCAGTCGATTCAAATTCTTGAGTGAAAAGGGTGGAGGGAGCATTTTGACAGCTCAATCAGAGGTGGCGATTTTTTCCATTTTGCAATGAGAACGCCTCCTCTACATAAATAGTCTTTTCTGATCGATGTTACAATGTTCGAGGCTGAGTGTGTGAGCGATTATGGTTTGGCATCAAAGTAGCAAATGTTCGAGGCCACGCTATTTCGCAGATTTTCCAATGATCTGCTGGATGATCCAGGGGATATAGGACCTATCGTAACTTTCAGTCGATGACAGTCGGTGGACAGGCTATAGGCTAACTAGACTATGGATGACTGGTGGTAACCTCTGGAGGACATAGGCTACAGTTTGAGTCACTAAAGTTGACAGTCTCAGGGGATCCTATCGTAACTTGCGGTCTCACAATTCGATGGGCAATCACCCGCGAAAACCACCGCGATGGTGTGCGCATGCGTGCGCATGCTCAGTAGCGAAGAGAATCACATCTCGACGGGTCGCTCATATAGACAGGACACCGGGTCAAATGACCCCTCTCTGGTACTTCTAGGTAGGCAGAAAAATTCTGGTAGTTCTAGTGTTAAACGCATTTTGCTTAGACTGTTGTGATCATTTTGCTTTTACTTGTGTTCATTCACAACAAAACACACAAAATATAGTTTTGTATGAGTGAGCATGAATCACATTTCTTACAGGTTCTGGATCATTAAATCTGTTGATGTAGCGTTAGAAAGCTGATAAGTAAGAATATGACTACCTGGCCCTTCTCTTTTGTTTGTTACTTTGTTTATTGGTAGGATTGTTAACAAGGCTTACAGAGAAAGAGAGACATTCTATGTATGTGTGTGTGAAGTAGGTGTTGTATTGGATGTATGTATGTGCTGGTGTAGAGGGTGGGTGTGTGAGGGCATGCATAAACTGTGAAAGATTTGGAAGCTTACTAGTTTTAGTTTATTTAGTTTAGTTCAACAGGGACCATGCACAATACACATTGATTACAGAAGTAAAAAGATGGCTTGTGCCAGATTATAGCTATATAGCTAATTTCCATCTGCAGTCCCTGGACAGGTAAAACAAATATTAAAATACAATAACATAGACAAGATATAAACAAGTAAGCACATCCATAGGCCATAGGTCAAACACACACACACACACACACACACACACACACACACACACACACACACACACACACACACACACACACACACACACACACTAAAATGGCATACAGTGTGAGTCATATTTTAAAAACATATGATTAATGTTGACAAGACTGGTTGGTTAATATCCATTTTTTCACACCCCTTGAGAAGGCCTGATAATCAGTAATACTTTTTAGGTTACTGGGTAGACTATTCCATGTTTTGGTTGCCCTGAAGGAGAAGGCTGACTGAGCAAAAGCAGTTCGTCGGATTGGGAGACTACAATCACCCCTAATGGTGGATCTTGACGTTCTGCTCATCAATTCAGAGCAGGGTTGAACAAATGTTCTTAGGGGTGGGGGTGCTGCATTGTGAATAATTTTATGGATTAGCCGCAGATCAGAAAATTGTATGATGTTTTCAAGGCTGAGCATATTATACTTGCTCAGTATAGGACAATGGTGGTACTGAAAAGATCTTCTATCTAGGACCTTCAGGGCCTGCTTGTATAGTGAATCAATGGATTTTAAGACAGTCTTGTTGGCCTGGGACCAGCTTGATAAACAATAATGCAGGTGGGACATGATCATAGCATTGACATAAGTCACAGCAGCATCAATACTCAGAGAGTTACGGATATGTCTAAAATTTGATATGCTATACTTTACAGTATTACCCAGCTTTTTAATGTGTTTCTTAAAACTAAGAGTAGAATCTAAGGTCACACCTAAATATTTAAACTCATCAACATTATTTAGCTTTGTTCCATCAACATATATGTCTGGAACAACATTTAGTTTAAATCTATTGTGAAAATACATTGTGACAATTTTGTTGGTATTTAGTGTGAGACAGGAGGTTTTTAACCACATTGAGACCTTAGTTAGTGTTTGAGTCAATTTGCTGGCCACCTGTACCGGATCTTTGCCGTGTGTAAATAATACAGTGTCGTCAGCATACATCAGTATCTCCACACCCTCACATACAGATGGAAGATCATTTATGTAAGTGCTGAACAACAAAGGTCCCAATATGGAACCTTGTGGCACCCCCATAGAGCATGCTTTTAAGGAAGATATTTTATCATTTATCTTAACACATTGGGCCCTATTTAATAGATAGGACTCTATCCAGTTTAGTACACCTGGAGCCAGCTGAAAGCACGCCAACTTTGAGAGGAGTACTGGATGATTGACTGTGTCAAAAGCCTTGCGAAGGTCTAAGAACACAGCACCCACCACTCCTCCATTATCAAGATTTGCCTTGATGTGTTCTATAAAATAGCAGCATGCAGTGTCGGTTGAGTGGTTGGCTCTAAAACCAAACTGCATGGGGTGCATGAGTTTTTTTGTGTTTAAATGCTCCACAAGCTGTTCAGCAACTGTTTTTTCTATTATTTTCGAAATGGCCGGCAATATACTAATGGGTCTATAATTAGTGACATCCTGTTTGTCCCCAGCTTTAAAGATAGGAGTCACTATAGCTGTTTTTAGTACATTAGGAAAATAATTTTCCTCCAAGGACTTGTTTACTATATGAGCTATGGGAGTAGTTAAGACATCTTTAAATTTCTTTAGGAGAAAGGTGTCCATGCCCCAGATGTCTTTAGCTTTGGAGGTGGATATAGTTGATCAAATTTTATTTATTTTTACTTCATCTATAATATTAAAATCCAAGACAGAGAAAACTACCTGCCCTTCTCAGTGTTAAAAGACTAAAGCTCTGGTGATAGTCATTGCATCACTAGATATGACTGTAAACTCCATATGTCTACCTAGCCGGGCTCCGCCCTACTGGTGACGCGACACCTTCGGCTCAGCTACACACAGTAGGGCACAGGAGCTTGCTCAATCCCGCTACAGAGGGATCTCCACCCACTTTGTCTGGAACCAATCAACTGTGCATTTCCAACTGTCCAACTGGCTAGAGGCGTGTTCAAGGCAGTGACGTGGTTTAAGCAGAGACGTTCTATTGGGCTAAGAAATGTTTGGTTTAAACTTCGGCAGCAGAGCCATACAGAGGGGAGAGTTACGCGATTGGAGATAAGGCCGTGCCTAAAGCGGCTGTCTTCCCGTAGACTCAACATAGAACCACCACATTAACAGCCAAAAATAAGGACTAACGAACTATACTGCGGGGTAATCACCACAAATATGTAAACTATCAACTGCCTCGGTTTATCAGAAGTTATTACTACGAACAGCAAGTCTTGTCATATTCCCTGCATTGCATCGCATTGCATTTGCTGTGTGCTACGCCCACTACTAGGCACTAACATTCGCAACGCTGAGCAGTACTGAGAAGCTTAACAGTTAATTTTGCTAATGAGGAAGTCGACCCTAGCACACAGCAGAGATTGCCTGACTCTGTCCTCTGTATGGCTCTGTTCGGCACAGCCCTCAACCAGTAGCAAGCCGAGGAAAGCGGGTTAACCAGGCCATGGAAACAAAGTTCTTCTTGTATGGAAACGTGAATCGTTATACTCCTGGTCTGACCAGAATCGCGGTACGTGACCTGAAGTCCAGACACGTGCACACCAGGGCTTAACACTAACACACGCCAGGTAGCCAAATGCGGGTGAAAGACGGCGTTGGCTAGTAGATACCGAAGGTTCACTAGCCATTCTGGCGGGTCCGTTACTATTCTGAATGATGAGGCACCGCATTTTGTCGTTTTTTTTTCTTCGGACCGTTTTTGCTACAAAAGCAATACAATGCGATTTCGCGAGCCTACAATACCCATGAAGCACCTGTGTCACGTGTCACCTGTGTCTCACGCAAGCCAGGAATCTGATAGGCCTAGAGCTAGTCTTGCGAAGAGGAGTGACAGCGAGCTACCGGGACATCAGCGTGCGCTTCGAAATGTCACTGGAAACCTTCACGTGAAAATAAAGTAGCGAAGTTCATCTCAACTGACCTGTTTTGCGATCTGTCATTACTACAATACTTAGTAGTAGTGGTCATTAAAATGACCAAAGCGAGAGGAAAACATGTCAGTCTGTCTTACTCTTGTGAAAGTCTCATTAGCGCAGTGATAAGACAAGGACACATGCGGCATTAATAGCCTTGGTTTAAATTATTTTCTGATTTGCCTGTGTCTTCATACCTTAATATTCCTCCATGTTTCTTGTGCTGTTGTTCCCGACTGTCAAACCGTTCTTAAAAAAAAACGCGCAGTAGCCTTCCAGACTGCACAAAAGCATCCCTTTGCATGTCCCTTCGCAGGTGCCCGTCTCGCCCGTTTGTATTTTACAACTCACTATTAAACGGAATGAAAGGAAGTCGTAGCCCCTTCTGTAGTTACCGCATCTGTGTGTGCTTTCTAGTGGATACTTTTATAAGCAAATATCCCAGAAGAGGTGTTATTCCACATCCATGTCCGAGGACCGGCCAACTTGGCAATGACTTTAGGCTATCTACTTTGCGCATGAATTTGGACGGCGACCTCCACAGATAGGCCTATATGATATGAAGAAGTCCCTCCAGATTAAAGACGAAAATATTTTGCTCTCGTGTAGCTTACATTGTGCCCTTCCACAACACTGTGCTTGGTGTTTCTGCATGGTAAATATACTATAGGCTATGCCAATCCTCAGATCAGTAAATCTGTTCTTTGCATAGCATGCATGCATGGACCAGTTAATAGGCCTAACAATTCTAATTGCCCTAGGCTATAGCATATTATATTATATTATATTATATTATATTATATTATATTAGGCCTAGGCCTATATTATATTATATTAGCCTACATTACATTATTAGGGCCTACAGCCTATTATATAATTAATTAAAGCTGCTATGATGGCTAAGAAAATTATGGCTAGTGAAAAGGCCCAATGGCTAGTGAGTCAGGAAAACCACTAGCCAAAATGGCTGGTAAGCGAAAAAGTTAGTGTCAAGCACTGGTGCACACATAGACCTGTAGGGGGGCGGTTGCCCCTTCCCTTTTTGCCCTGCCACCGATCTTGCCCTCTTCACCCTTGTTTGCGGCATCCTGAATTCGCCTAATGGCACTGTCATTTTGCCTAATGACATTGCCAAACTCTTATGTTCCCTAAGGCTTACTGTAGTCTTGTCTACGTCATGACCCAGCCTACTCCCGCGAGATTTACAACAGCAAAATAAAGCGGTATGCCAGAGCATGTAATGGTTATGAATTTTGTTTTCAGGCCGTGATTTCTGACATTTTAATATCCTACTAGTTGAAATGAGATCATTAACATACGTTAAAATATTGACATATTTGGGGAAAATGGCATCTCTCAAAGAAACAGAAGAACAAGCAAAACAATGTTAGCACATAACCAAACCGTATGGATTTAACTGGAAATTGATAAAAGTTCTGGGACCAAGAAAACGTTTTAAATAAGGTAAGGTAATTTGATTACTAATTTTGTCCACCACCGCGGCATATTTACTGGGTCATTAGATTTAGCCTGGTAAGATTGTAGCCCTCATGCTTTAAAGTATGTCAGGCTGACGGATGGATGTGTAGCTACACTAGATGGGCTGAGATGTAATTCGTTTTTTTTTTCTTTTACAATTTGTGCTTTAGACGGTGTCCTGGCTCCTCGTGTATTGCGTTTACGTTTCTTGATGGAGAGTGTGAAATATGTATGGCATTCCAATGTCAAAGCAACAATGGGGTGCCTTTTCATGATGCAGGAAGAGTTGCATGCTGAAAAAATAGATCGTAAAGTGCCTAAAGTGCCCTTTTGACAAAAATCTTGCCCCTGCCCCTCTGAAATGCTGTGCACGTCACTGCTGAAGTCTATGAAAATCAGGCAAATGTCTACCAGTAATTTAAATTTTATGTAAAACTTTGCTCTACAAACACAATTACATACTATTTTTTATTCATTACAGTCCCACCCAGTCCTATGGGCACCCCTGAAGTTTAACCCCTTTGTGCATAGCCATGGTTTTTGTCCATTACACATGAATAGGCCAATGAGTCATGATGCTTTAAAGGTACACTGTGCAGGAAATGGTCAAAAAAGGTACTGCAACTATGCTGCTCATTGAAACTGGGCTGCCTAATGCCAAATCTGATCTTTTCATGAAAGTTTACAAAGTAATAAACTGACATTTTCTAGTATGGCCCAAGTACAGTCATTTCTGCAGCATTTCTGGAATTCAAAATGGCGGACCATGGAGAAGATCCCCCTTCTTATGTATGAAAAGTGCAATTTTTCCAGTCATAATGAATACTTAGAATTTGATGGTGGTGTTAAGTATTCATGAAAAAGGTAACATTAGTGAATGGGTAGCATGAATTCTGGAAATAAACAACAAAAACATCTTACACAGTGTACCTTCTGAAAAGCCATATGTTATATTTTGATCCTCTTTCACAAGGCAGTCATGGGTAAGCGGTTAGGGCGTCAGACTTGTATCCCAAAGGTTGCTGGTTCGACTCCTGACCCGCCAGGTTGGTGGGTGGAGTAATTGAGCAGTGCTCTCCTCCATGACTGAGGTACCCAGAGCATGGTACCAACCTGCCGCACTGCTCCCTTGGGGCGCCATTGGGGGTTGCCCCCTTGCAGCACGGGTGAGGCATGAATGCAATTTTGTTGTGTGCAGTGTGCAGTGAACACTTGTGTGCTGTGGAGTGCTGTGTGAGTTGGAGTTTCCCAATTGGGCTTTCACTTTTTCAAAGGTAACGAGGATCAGAAATTATTAGCAAAAAAACTAGACATCCAAATGATAAAAGGTAATCTCACAGACCTATGTATACTAATGTCAATGATGTGTTATTACCTCCGTCAAGGCGGTAATGTTTTCGGTCGCGTTGGTTTGTCTGTCTGTCTGTTTGTTTGTTTGTCAGCAGCATAACTCAAAACCTAATCAACAGATTTTGACAAAACTTTGTGGAGTTGTTGATAATGACCCAAGGAACAAGTGATTCAATTCTGGTGGCAGGGTTCTTGTAGGATTCAGTGGGTAAAATTTTTGACCTTTTTTTAGACCTTTTAAGACCATTTTGAGCAAAATTTTAGACCAACAGCGGGCATTATGGAGGAAATTATATACATTTATTTATGTATCCCATTTTATATTTATATTAATTATACATATATTTATAAATCCGGTCATATTTGTATTAATTTCTCCTCACATAGGACTATATGTATTTAATTAAGTCCCAAAATTTCTTCCATAGGGCATTATATAATTGTTAACCCTGTCCATGATCAGTAATAAAAAAAAATGTACCATTTTTACAAAACACGAACAGCAGAAATTCACGAAGTGCAATGAAGCAATAAGATGATTAGGCTATTTCGAAATTAGCATAAAATCAAATAGCCTACATAACATTAGAACAGGGTTGGGGAACCTATAAGGCCATCTTATTTGGCCCTTGACATAATTTTAATGTTATGCAGTTTCAGATGAAATATGAAAAAGTTTTGAAAAAAAAAAAAAACACGATTAGAGCTGCGCAGGCGTTGCACTGTTCTATCAAGTGGCTCATTGAAATCCAGCGACTTGTAAAAGTAGAGCATGGCTTCAATGCAACCAGAATAATTGCACACATCAAATTTAGCGATAAACCAACAAGCTACATCTGCCTAAATCTAGATTTATGCTTAGTACGCATAGAATCTGCGTCCGTCCGTTTTCTGTCTATGCGAGTCCACGCCCCCCTCTCAGAGGCTCTGCGCCCGTCGTCGAGCGCCTCGAAAAAATTCTAACTATCCGTCGGACGGACGCGGAGTACGCAGACAAAACGGCGCTATGATTGGTCGTCTCGCTACTTCCTTGTTCTGTTCTTGTGGCAGCGCAATGCCAGTAGTTTGCGAGAGCAGAGCTGTATTCTGTTAAAAACTTTATTAATGCCTTGTGTGTAGATGTGTGTAAATACACGAAGCTACAAGCTAAGTAACAAACAATGCATCAGTTGAACACTCATGGCACAATGCCTGCGGTTTTACTACCGTTCCTCCACCGAATGTAAACACACATGGGCAGAATCAACTGTCTTTACATGCTTGCATTTTCTGTTCGTGAAAACAGACTGGGTATGTCAAATAATGATACCAGTGCATTGCCTTTGCAATTTGTGTGAAAATACCTAGCTAACCGGGATAGAAAGCAACATTGCTTAATAATGACCGCAGTGCTTACAATGTGAAAGTAGGCTAAATGCGCAATTTCAAATGTGGCTCGCGACGAGACCTCGGACCTCGCAGAACTCGCAGATGCATGAATACAATGTTGGTTCGTGGCCACTCCCACGCGAGTTTTGACGAGCGCAGTTGCAGAAGTCTAATCTGACCTTTAAGGGGGGGTTTACAGTGGCACCTCAACTGAGGTGCAGTACAGAAAAGTAGCCACCACGCCCCACTGTGCAGCGATAAAACAACCCCTGGCTGCGGTACACGCATGCTTATCCCAGTAGGCTGAAATGTTCATGAGCTGACGCTATGCTCCTGGACTGTGATTGGTCAATGTGCTTGCAGCAGTGCAGTGAGTACTTGGCCCTAATAGGTCAGTTGTGTTTTATTATTTTACCCTACCGCGGAGGTTTGAATAAGGAAAAGGAAAAACACAATGTTGGTTGACTTGGCACGAAGTCACTGGAGTTTACTTGATAGAGAAACAGTGTTCTATTTCAGCAGTAGCCTACAACTCCCAAAAAAATCTATTAAAAATGTCAATAAAAGGCTTTCATCATGAAAAGGATATTCGTTTGGTTGTAGCAAAGAAGCCTCTTTGTTTGTTTGTAGTGTGGCATAGCCAGCTCCTAAAACAGGGTTCGCTAATATCCTGTAGAGTTTGAATGGGTTTGGCAGACAGTTGCTAAGCTAGCTGTTAATATGGCCATTAGATTTATCTATTGTATTGAAAAACGGCTTTTGTTTGGCATTTTAACCACCTGGACTGCAAAACATGAATAAAGAAAGAATCTTGTATGCTATCATTCATGTCTAATTACGCCAGAACTTTTAAAATTAGAAGCAAGAAGCATCTTTGTTACTGGTAGAATTACGTTTCACGCGGCTGGTCAACTAGCTTCGTTGTAATAACTGATTTAGTTGGCTCAGGGCCGGTTCTGGCTTATTTGGTGCCCTAGGCGAGTTTGAGTTCTGGCGCCCAATTTTAATAAGCTACACATTTGTGCTGTCTTCCAAACCAATTTCATTTCTGGACTGGAAATAGTGGTGCATTTGTGAGTAGGAGAATGAGAAGGGGGCTATCTATGTGTTTGGAGGGACAGGGTGAGAGAAAGGGAGAAGAGCTGTCACGCTATTGAATTTCATAATATACAAAATATAGTAAATAGCCTCACTTGTCTGCTGTGCATGGTTCTGTTACATGATTAATGTAGGCTATGTCATTCTGGTCTGGAAATTAATGTTTTTTTAAGCTTACAACAAGCAGGTAATTCATGTGGATGGAAGGAGATATGGCAGCTAAAATTGTTTTAAACATTGCACCAGTCTTACTTTACATTGCTTGTCAACCTAAGCAAGTATTATGATATCAGGTGGGTGTTAGTGAGTACTGAGTAGGCTACTAACAGCTACTTTACTGGATTTCATTGCTTGGCATACTTGGCTAATGTTAGCATGCTAACTAGCGATTTCTCTGATCAAAAACAAAGCTCTTTTTCTCTCTAATTCCAAATAGTAACCTCATAACTATTAGGCTTTCCAGAATCACAAACGGTTGCTGATTAAATCACATAGTTCCAAAACACCCTCTGAAACTCCTGCATCATGCAATGAGTGGTTTAATGAGAACATCATAATCTCCAGCAGAGCAGCACTACTGTTTGCGCTTGCCCCCTCTGTCTCTCGAGTGAGTCTCCAAATTCAAAATAGACCGCACGCTGTCACTCGTCCCGCCCCCTTTCTCAGAACTGTCTGTTTATTGGTTCACAGACTTCCCAGAGACAGTTGGAAGAGATATTACTATTGGCTGAGGGGCGCTTTGCCGTGAGGAGCGCTTTCGCCACTCTTTGTTGATTGCGACTTCATAAAAAAACTTCATATCGCAAAATTGCGCATAGGAGAGCGCCATTTCGGCGCCCCTTCTTCACATGGCGCTCTAGGCGACCGCCTAGCCGGCCTATGCTAAAAACCGGCCCTGAGCTGGCTAGCTACTACTAGGCCCCAGGTGTGAATGGCCATTCAGGCTGTCCATTGTCTTTTAAAAAGGCGTTTGTTTGGCGTTTAATCTCATGGACTGTAATACTTGACTAAAAAGAAACTGATGTTGCATTATGCCCCAACTTTTAGAAGTAGGCTAGTAGTAGCCAAGAATATTACGTTTTAGATGGCCAGCTGGCTAGCTTCGTGATTCATTCTAGGGACTGGACTCAACTGAATGAGTTAGTTTGCCCCCTGTTGTCAGGGAGGTGAATTGACGTCATCGATGTCTTTGAATTCTCGATGGTAAAAAAACCACCACGCCCTTTGTCCTGCATTGCAGGACCACTATGAGGGAATACCCCGAAGTCAGCACAGTATGACTATGTATCACCCTTTATAGGCCTACAAATTTGTTTACCTATGGAAGCCGCTGCGTCAAGAGAAGCGAGAAGGGAAGCGAGTGAAGTCGCTTTGTCTAGAGGCAGCTGACAAGAGACAAGTATTTCACAGGAAAGGTCTTTTAAAATGACGCATGGGCATTATTTGGTATATTTTGTGATAATTACGGCACAGTAAGAAATTATGCGATATCCGCTGCTGTCTTGTTTCTCCCGGTAGGCTAAGTCAACTACATTGACTGAGGGTAAAGTTGTTGGACAGCAACAATGGCTACAAGCAGGATCTCGTCGCCCATCGTAATATTTTTACTACTAGATGCATACAGGAGACGCTTTCCAGAAGCCAGTACATGCCTCTTTCCACACCCATTTGTTTTTGATATAGGCCTATCCTGCGATCAAGCAAATTGTTTTTCCACATGCAGCCTAGGTGAGGCAAAGTGGAGCCCAATGCTCTCCAGGACTGGAGACCCGCCCCATTCCACTTCTGATTGGCGAAAATGCTACTGTCAGTGTTCACCTTTCACTTCACATTGGCAGACAAACGCACATAGCCGAAAGCGAAAGTCTTTTTTACTGATTTTTCTGTAGGCACTTTGCCTCGCAATATTAAAATTCTGCGGAAATGAACAGAGGTTACATTTTTTAGACCTGGGTAAAATTAATTTTAGACCTAGGATGGAAATCTGGCTGTTTTTTTTTTACTTTTTTAGGCCTAAAATTACAGTTTCTGAATTTGAGACTTTTTTAGACCCCATGGGAACCCTGTGGTGGTGATACAGATCACGAAGCGGAACCAGGACCTTTTCAAAGATTCTTAACCATTGCTGGTCTATAAATCTATACGCCCCTAGTGACCACAAATTGAATTGTGGGGCGTAACATTTCAGTTTTTAACTCCACAAAAAGAATTCAGAAAGAAAATAGGGCGTGACATACTCAAATGTTCTATCAAGCAGAAAGGGAAATAAATCTGGTGCCACACGGATGTCTATTTTCTGTAATTTATTTATTTATTTTTTTAGTGCAGTGAGACTAACGTTTCGACATGCGTCTTCTGATGAAGACGCATGTCGAAACGTTAGTCTCACTGCACTAAAATTTTTTTAAAAAAAAAATACAGAAAATAGACATCCGTGTGGCACCAGATTTATTTCCCTTTTTGCCTATGTTTTGGTCCTGCTCTGGTTGCACCGGATTGTTAATTTAGAAGCGCGGAGTGCGTATCTCCTTTGTTTTACAAGTTCTATCAAGCAGCTTCCTTGGCGGAGGCCTGCACTCTCTGAGTGCTTCTAGTGTTATTCACGAATCTGGGCTGTAATTGCTGTCTATTGCTATATGATGCAATATATACACCTTAAATGGCTTTTGTCCATTAAACATGAATTAGCCAATGAGTGATGATACATATGTATATGTTTTAAAAAGCCAGCTGTTATATTTTGATGCTCTTTCACAGAGGTGAAGATAAAGGGGTTGTCTGGGGAGACCAGAAATTATTTGCAAAGAACAAGGCATCCAAATAATAAAATCTCATCTTAAACAACCTAGGTATGCTCATTTGTCTAAGGGTGTGATGCCATATATTAAGGAGGGGTGACAATATTATCAATATTTTATAACAATATTTTCTTTGAAATTCTGAATGACTGAGTGGTTCTACCGGTGCTAATGTAAAAGGGCCACATGTAAACACATTGATATGAAATTAAATGATTGAGTTTATGGAAATTCATACAAACTTGGCTTACTTTCTGCTGAAGATGCATCTTGGCTGTAATGTCCAACCTCCTCTTCCTCTTGTTCTTCTTTAATACCCAAGATCCTCATGAAGTCTGGCTCAGGAACTGCAGGCGACTCGTCCATTTCAGTTTTAAAGATTTGCTCCAATTTAGGCTGAACATCCTCAGTTTGATGTGCACGTATATAAGAGTGTAGGAAGTCATCAAAGTCCTCTTCTTCTGGCTCCTCCTTCACTGACATTAGACGCTGGGATGCCATTATTGTAAGCCAGGCATTAGCTGGTGGGAAGACCTGAAAAACAAAAACAGGAAACACCAACTTTAAACAGGGGCACAATGTTATAGGCAGAGATTCTAGGAGTATATAGAGATATACCAATGTAATAGGTTGCTATGGGGACCTAACGTGACCACCAGGTTCTGGTCTGCCATGTCATAATACTCCTAGAATTTGAGGACAGTCCTTAGGTCTGCCTAAAGGGGGACCCCCCCCTCCCCCTTGCGACAGTAGAAGTCAGAAACAATGTGCCAATGGAACCCCTCTCTTACCGTCTCTCTGTTACAGGAGTAAATGTCAATCTGATTCCTCATCCACCACCAGCCTGCAAACATCAACTTTATATATCAAAGGAGTATGAAGAAACAATCCTACTGAGAGCAGGACCGGCCTGAGGCATAAGCGAACTATGCGATGGCTTAGGCTTAGGGCCTCCGCTCCTGAAAAGGAACAACTTTGTGTCTTTTCTGTGGGCAGGACGAACTGTCAATGGTCCAGCTAGAAGGAGTTGGCACACCACTGAAGCATTAAAGACATTTAATGCAGGAGGAAAGTGAAAAGAGAAAGAGCTAGCCAGTGCTGTGCAAAACATTGTCTGTCCATCAGACCATCATCAGTGCCAAACTGTTCAAATAAAAAGACACACCCTAATATAGCAGGCACAGGTCCAGGCAGGACACCCACTTGGGATAGCCTATACAAAAAGAACGATCAGAAAGGAATCGTCTGTTTTATTTAAAGGTACACTGTGCAGGAAATGGTCAAAAAAGGTACTGCAACTATGCTGCTCATTGAAACTGTGTTGCCTATTGCCAAATTTGACTTGTATGGCCCAAGTACAGTTATTTTTGCAGCTAAAAATGGCTATTTATGGAAATTCAAAATGGCGGCCCATTGAGAAGATCCCCCTTTTCATGTATGAACAATGCATTTTTTCCAGTCACAATGTATACCTAGAATTTGATAGTGGTGGTAAGTATTCATGAAAAAGGTAACGTTAGTGAATGGGTAGCATGAATTCTGGAAAAAAACAACTAAAAATCTAGTGGAAAACAGCCCTACTGTCTACTGTCATTATTGACGATTCTATAGGTAGGCCCATAGACGATTTAAAGGCAGAAATAGAGAATCTTTGGTAGGCCTAATAGCCTACATTATGTTCAAATGGAAATAGCCTAACTATTCGACTGATGCCGCATGTGTGTTCGTAGCCATAAAGATTGTAACCAACGAGTTATTTTTTAGAAATCACTGAAATGAAATGAAAAAAGGAAAGCTACTACAAATGAAAGCTACTGCCTCCCCCATGAATGCAGCTGTCGGCATGGCCAAATGGTCTATTCCTGATGCGGCAGTTTATGGCCATTTGGCAAGTCAGTGTGAGTTGGCGAGGTGATGGACTGTAGCCGAGCCTGACCACAACTCCAAACTCAAAGCATTTCGGACGAAACAACACATTTGAATGCCAATTTCCCATTTACATGTAGCAGTCTATTGATTCTAATTAATGGAATAAGGCTAATGATTTGAGTGATGTAAATAGTTCTGACTTTTCACATTGGTGAAATAGTTTTGTAAGTCATTGGCCTGTCATTCAATCAGTCACATTACAATTACATCGAACAAACAATAGGTCCTATATTCCAAGACACACGAGAACACACACGCATGTTTTTGCCGTTGGTGACTGTATGCTTCCCCATCGTGCAATAAGCAAAACGTATCAACAACTCTTTACAAATTATAGCCTACAGTGCACTATAGCTTTTAATAACTGCGGTCTTACCCCGTGTTCTGTTCTTGCTTCTTTATTCCAGATTCAGCAAGGCTTCGATAATGGGGGAGAGGGACATCCGACTGTGGCGCTTCTGTGCGTAACTGCCCACACGCGCTTAAGATGCGTGCGCTATTGTTTTCTGGCGTAATTTGTTCCAGTGACAGGTGACGAGAAGGGGCGGTTCGCACACCACTCACTCACACATCCGATGCTGCTCAAGTCGTAGACAGAGTTGCCTGTTCTTTTTGAAAGCGTGAAGAATATGCCCACTATCTCAAGTTAATTCTCCCATCACTTGCTCTGGTTTTCTTGTTTTCTCTCACTGAAGTTGTTAGTGTTGCCTCATGCAGCACTGGCTTTGCAACACGTGTCCACATGTAGCCTATAAAGCAATAACAATACGCCTACTGTACGTCTTCCTGAAGTGGGGAACCTTTTTCAGCAGGAGTCACTTCAAATTCCTTCAAGGCCCAAAAGTCCTCCGATGGCCATATGAACACAAACTAGGATTGCAAACGGTAGGCTACTTTGGTCATTTATTGAAAGCAGCCTCCTTTAGAACAGACCCCTTCTCTAGGTCCCCTGAATATAACTTAATTGTAGGCCTATTGCAAATGTAATTTCTGAGATTGCTTTACAAAATATGTCAATTTTAATGTTATGCAGCTTCATATAAAATATGTGTCGTGGGCTGGATAAAATATCCTCAAGGGCCGTAAAATGGACATACACTCACTGGCCACTCTTTAGGAACACCTGTTACAACTGTTCATTGAAGCAGATTTCTGATCAGCCAATCACATGGTGGCATCTCTATGCATTTGTGCATGTTGACATGGTCGAGATGATCTTGTGCAGTTCAAACCGAGCATCATAACGGGGAAGAAAGGCTGTTTAAATGGGGGCTATCTCTAATATTCCCCGGGCCCTGGTTCCCTGGGTTGTATGTTCACCGCAACCGGGGAACTCAGGACCCTTTTTTCCAAAAAAAGTTCTATTGCCCGCTGCTTTGTAGACTGCTGCCGCATGGCAAAGCAGAGGCTGTTTTTGCACTTCTGACAGGATAGGTTTGGGGATAGTTTTGGTCTGGACACAAATTTGCAACTCAGAAACATTGCATTACTGACAGGTGAGAGAAATATCCTTTTTAAATATCCTTTTTTAACCTATTTCCTATTTGTCAAAGCAGTTTAGTTGTTAGTTATTAGGAAATGCTTATAGTATGTGCATTAGTTGATAAATAGAAATCAGTGTTCATACATGTGTGTATCATTATATTGGAAATATAATCATATGTGGTTTCAACTAATAAACTTGTGAGTAACCATTTGTGGTTGTTAGTCCCTGTGGAGATTGTTTAACCCATTTGAGCTTGTGTAACCTTATTTTAATACCATTTGCAGTCTGGTTAGGAGCAGGGTCTGGCAGCATCATTTAACCTAATCTAAATTACAGGGACGGCCACAAACCGGCCACTTCTCGTTGTCTCTGACCTGAAGGATGGGTCAGGGTCTGGGAGTAGGCACCAGGAAATGTCAGTACCCCTGACATATGGGTCTAGTCAATTAATGTTATTAGGCCTGTGTATATGCTCTGTGTTCTCTGTTGGTTTCTCTCTTAAGCAGGAAAATAATGCCCAATACCAGCCCACCCTACGTAAGGTCTGGAGGACCATGATGGACGAGAGGGAGATTGCGGCATGCACACACTTTTTGCTAGGCACATAAATACACGTAGACACTTGTCTCAACATCGCAGCTCTGACATGTCACGGACCCTCTCCCCCTATATACAGCTCTGTCCCCCTTCTTCCCACCATTTCTTAATTTGCCAGGCCAGAGTTGACCCCTGATCTTTTGGGTGTCAGGATGTCTGCAATTTTGGTTGTTTGTATGAGATTTGTCACTTCATCCCCCTCTCCCCCTCTCCCCCTCTCCCCTCTCCCCTCTCATTGACCTCCCCTCTGACTTCTCACCCCCCTCTGTCCCTCTATCTGTTGTCTACCCATTAGTGTCTGGTCCATGAACAGCCACAGACACTCCCACAGACACACACATGAAATGACAAGTAAACACATAGGCACACACACAGAGAGAACTCATATATAAGACACACTTGGGGAAAGTCAGGTCAGTTCCCAAATCTTGGACTGAGAGAATACTGTTATTGGTCAGGGATCAGTCAAGACTAGGAAACTCCAGAGCTCTGTTATGCTTCTACTACTCGTTGTCTAAACTTTGACAAATTACTACTTTTTGTACTTATACTTTTTCAGAATTAAATCATTGGATTTTTATTATACTTGAATACTGAGTTGTTTGCCCTTTTTACCTCAAATAAAGAACATGCAGGGAAGGGCAAAAAGGCCCGAAATTTCCAACACAGCTTAGGTTTAGGGATGGTTTTGGGAAGGGCACAATTTGAAAACTCGGAAACATAGTACAATGCGGGGATCAAAGAACCCTTTTTTAGAAATAGGGTCCTATGTTCCCCGGTCCCATACAAAGACCGTGGAGCATATAGTGGGACCTGGGGAACATGGGACCACCAGGGGAACATAGGTACGCTCCCGATAAGATCACATCCCCAGTGATTCTCAAAGTGTGGTCCGGGGACAACTGGTGGTCCGCAACAGAGCTCAGGTGGTCCGCGAGGGGATTTCTATTTTTCCAACGACTCTTCCATTGAAGGTCACCCAGAACACATTGCTCTTGATACCAGAAGCATCCCTAGGCCTATGTTCTATCCATAGGCGATATGTGTTTTTATGATTCGTCACTACTGTAGACATGGGGACGCCATCTTCCTTAACTAATAGATCATACTTGCATACGTGCAACCTGCTGACATAAGGAAGACGGTATAAAAAACGTTGCCACCATTTTGTCGGGGTCAGCTCTATGTTCCCACAGCCCATTGGTCCCACAGCCCATTGGTCCCACAGCTTATCCTTGCTGCTCCATGTTCCCACATTTTAAAGAAATTATTCAAATATAGGCCCTATGTTCCACAACTCAATGTTCCAACATTTCCGAGTAAACTAAGAGAACATGCCTTTCTCCCTGCCATGGGACATCAATTTGAATAAATTCTTAGAAATGTGGGAACATGGTGTATGTGTGGGACCAATGGGCTGTGGGACCAATGGGCCTAAAAATGAATGTTAAAAGTCTTAGTGATGTGGGACTAATGGGCTGTGGGGCCGATGGGCTGTGGGAACATAGACACACTCCCTTTGTGGTGTAATTACAACACTAGCACATGGCATTACATAGCTGTTACACTATTTACTCCATTTTTCCTAATGAGATAGATAGACTGTGTTGCTTGTTACTGAAAAACACTGAAAACCCAACAAGGACCCCCCACAAACTTGATCCAACTTAGTGCAGAGTTAGCTAATCGTAAGACAAGTCCCTTTTGTTCGTGCCCCCCCCTTCAGTACCTCTGCAACCCCGCATCCCCTAGGGGGTCCTCACCCCCAGTTTGGGAATCCACTGCAGAAGCGTACCATATGGTTGCCAAATCATTCTGCACCACACAATTAGACAACAAGAGAGGCGCTGTAAAGTGTGCGGACCAATTTATTCTCAGATTTAATTTTTTGTACATTAGAACATCCCTGTAAAGAGGGTCGTGTTTGTTTGTTTGTTTGTTTGTTTGTTTGTTTGTCTGTGATATTATGTCATCTTAACAATTATCGCCTTCTGCTTAGTCAATAAATGAACTACGCCATCACTGAGGTAGGGAGTCAGCCAGAAAGAAAGAAAGAAAGAAATAAAGAAGGACCCTAAAGTAAGACAGAAAGAAAGAAAGAAAACAAGAAAACAAGTAAGAATGAAAACATCAACCCATTGAGCGTGTATTTTCTGATTGTCAGATTTTATTCTTTGGAAGGCTGACAGTTCATGGTGGTGGAGCCTGTCCCCCTGCATGTGGACACTGCCCCCTAGCTGTGGGCCCTGGCCACTGCAGCTGGAGAGGAGATTGGCTGGAGAGCGAGCTGCTTCGGACATGATAACTCCTGAACAGGTGAACCCTGGACAGGTGCTGAGTCCAGCGCTGGACTGAACAGGTGTGAAGTTCTGAACCGGATTGAACAGGTGTGGAGTTCTGAACCGGATTGAACAGGTGTGGAGTTCTGAACCGGATTGAACAGGTGTGGAGTTCTGAACCGGATTGAACAGGTGTGGAGTTCTGAACCGGATTGAACAGGTGTGTAGTAGTGAACTGGAACATGTAGTCGGTGAGACCTGGACTGGATCTGGATCGGGACTGGACTGGAGTGGGATGAAGGTCTAGCTCTGGTCATGTAACATCCTGGACTGGATTGTGCCAGACTGGAGTGGAGCTCGGACTGCATCCTGGACTGGAATGGACTGGAGTTAAGGGGAGCGGAGCAGACAGGTGCAGATGAGTGTCGGACCAGACAGAGACAGAGGACAGAGGGAGGTCAGCATCCTGGACCGGATTACACTGGAGCGGAGCGGAGTGGAGTGGAGGGTTGCACCTGTTCCAGGTAAGGAGCCGGGCGAGGGGGGGGAGGCGGGGGGTGCTCTGTGATGGATCGGCCCTCTCTAACTGACGTGTGTGTGTGTGTGTGTGTGTGTGTGTGTGTGGGATTGTGTGTTTACATTTTGGCAGCCGTCCTCCTTTTATGGTATTTGCGTGTGTGTCGTGGCATGGTGAGGTATGGGCAAGCCTCTGTAGTGTGTGTGTGTGTGTGTGTGTGTGTGTGTGTGTGTGTGTGTGTGTGTGTGTGTGTGTTGGATGAGTAGACGGGTAGTTTGGGCGCTCACAGTGACGTCTCTAATTACTGGTGTGTGTGTGTGTGTGTGTGTGTGTGTGTGTGTGTGTGTGTGTGTGTGTGTGTGTACAGTAAGTGTGTGTGTGATCACAGTCCTTCCCCTCTTGTCTCTGGGCGTCAGTGTGGCTGGAGGCGTGTTACAGACTCTACTAGACTACACGACAGGCCGTCAGTTTGTCTCTGGGGTCCGTTTCTCGATTATTGTCGTTGCTAACCGTCTTAAGATCGTCTTAAGATCGTCTTAAGACGTAACACCATTGCCTTGGATTTAGTGGTGAGCGTCGCTGTCAAGATGCAGTTGAGTCGCTCCTACGAAGGACTTTGCTAACGACGATAGCAAAGACGCTTTCGAGAAACGGACCCCTGGACGGTCGGCCGTGTGTGTCAGGGTGTTCTGAGGTGTGTATGTGGGCGTAAGTGTTCATATCCGAGACTCCTGAACAACATGACTGGGCGTGTGTGTTTGGACGTCTGTATTCTTTTTGGACTTTCTTAATTGGCTTTCTGGATGTTCTAAACTGCATGTGTCTGGGCGATCTGAAGTGTGTGTTTAAACATCCGTGTCTTTCTGAAGGTTCTGAAGTGTGTGTCTGGGCGTTCTGAAGTGTGTGTTTAAACATCCGTGTCTTTCTGGAGGTTCTGAAGTGTGTGTGTGTCTTGGCGTAAGTGTCTTTCTGCACCTTCTGAAGTGTGTGTGTGTGTGTGTCTTGGCGTAAAGTGTCTTTCTGGAGGTTCTGAAGTGTGTTTGAATGTCCGTGTCTTTCTAGACCTTCTGAAGTGTGTGTGTGTGTGTCTTGGTGTAAGTGTCTTTCTGCACCTTTTAAAGTGTGTGTGTGTGTGTCTTGGCGTAAAGTGTTCACATTGTCGACTTTCTTCTACTGAACAACACGTCTGCAGTGAGCTACGGAACTTCATCGAAGGCTGCACATTCAGTCATAATAGTTAAGGATTTACTCAAGAACAAAAATAACACTTTCTACAAAAAATATTCAAACAATGTTAATATACAATAGTTATATATATTTATCATATATATATATATATTTATATTTATATATATAATCCTTTTGAAATATACAGGTATGAAGAGTGTTGGGGGTTCAGCTGAATCCTTGGTCTCTCTCCTCCCTGGGGTACATGCGACACACTGCATACATCTCATCAGACAGTAACAAATAAACTGGTGTAGGTACACACACACACGCACGCACACACACACGCACGCACGCACGCACGCACGCGCGCACGCACGCACGCACACACACACGCACGCACGCACGCACGCACGCACACACACACACACACACGTGCGCACGCACACACACACACTTGCATACGCACAGTTCATCTCAATAACAAACTAGAGCATGTAAACGCACATTCCTTCTTTAAACAAGACATCACACAATGCCCCATCCACCCCCCCTCCCCCCTAAACACACACACAAACATACACAAACACACACATACACACCATCAGTCAGTGCCAGTTGAGTGAAAAGACAGCAATGCAACGAGAAGGAGAGGTGGAGGAGGAGGAGGAGGACGAAGGGGAAGAGGAGGTGAAGAAGGAGGAGGAGGAGGAAGGGGAAGAGGAGGAGGAAGGGGAAGAGAAGGTGAAGGAAGAGGAAGAGGAGGACGAGGAAGAGGAGGTGAAGGAGGGGGAAGAGGAAGAGGAGGAGGAAGAGGAGTAGAAGGAGAAAGTGGAGGAAGAAGAAGAGGAGAGGAGGAGGAAGAAGAGGGGGAAGTGAAAGATGAGGAAGAAGAGGAAGAGTTAGAGGAGGAAGAAGAAGAGTAGAGTGAGGAAAAGGAGAAAGAGGAGGAAGAGGAGGGTGTTTAGAGTGTAGAACTTGGCATCAATCGACCGTAGCAGTAGGCCCATCCAAAGCTGTGCAGCCTTGAGTCAGCTATAGGCTAGCTCAGCTATGGGCTAGCTCAGCTGTAGGCTAGCTCAGCTGTAGGCTAGCTCAGCTGTAAGCTATCCCAGCTATAGGCTAACTCAGTTGTAGGTTAACGATAGGTCAGCGCCAAGGAGCCTGGAGAGCAGAGGGCCTTACGTACATACTTGCGACATCAATGGGCCATACCAAACGCCATTGGACGCCATTTTAACCAACTTACTCACTGCATCAATTTAGCACGTTAGCCTGGTTTTACCTTCCTTTCGTGAAGAGGCACATCCTGCCGCCTATCTCAGCAGGCAGGCAGCCTCTTGGGGCCCCCAAACAACTAGATGGTGCACAGTAACTCACTACACATGTTAAACTACTGCAGTGGTGATTTGTTTCAAACGTTCATTCCTTTACATTTTGGCTTGAAGTCCCAACTGACCTTAGTATCGCCCCTTCCTCCATGCTAATTTCATTCATAAAAATTGTCTTGAACTGCCAAACTGAGAAGCGTTTAGAGGAGGGAGAGGTGAAATACACATACCCTGTTTAATCCAGTGGCTAAGCTAGTATGGGCGCCAAGATAATGAGGTTGTTAAGCTAGTATGGTTGCTAAGCTAATAAGGTCGCTAAGCTAGTAAGGCTTCTCTTAACTCTCAAGGCTCTTTGGTCAGTGCAGTACAGATTTGAAGGTGGCAACGCAAAACAACAGCAAGAGGAGGGAGTAATCTGAACTCTATCTATTATAGTTCTCTCATAGACATTTCTTATAGACATTTCTTTTTTCTATTCTTTTCTTAAATCTTTAGTTTGTAAATTAGAATTTTATTTTTTAAATGAATATTTTTTTTCTTTTTGTGTTGTGTGGTTTGATTTGGTACTGAAGAAGTTCTGTTGGTGAAGGCGTTCAGAGCAACACAAAGTGTTTATCGAGCTACAACAGAGTAGCTCAGAGTGTGTGTGGTGTTACGTTGGAGTAACGTAAAAGTGAGTGTTCCGTTACTTCGGCGTAACGTAAAAATGTGTGTTGTGTTACGTCAGAGTAAAGTGAGTGTCGTGTTCGGACGACACGGAGTAACGTAAGGTTTATTATGTTGTGTGACGAACAAGCTGGCAAAGTTCGTGCTTGTCGCAGTGAAGGCGTTGAGAGTTATGCAAGTTGCGTTACGTAACGTTAGGATGACGTCACGTGGTCAGCAAGCCAGCAGAGCTGCGTTATGTGACATTACGTTATGTCATCAGAGTTCGCTCTCCTCCCAGTGAGGGTGTTCAGAGTTTCTTTACGTGACGTTATAACGTGGCTTTACGATGTGTTATGTTGCAATGTGTCATGTGGTGAGCAGGCCAGTACAGGTCGCTCTCATCCCAGTGAAGGCAATGGTGACCTTGACCTTGACCCCCCCCTCCCCACACACACACCCCTAGGAGCTCTATGACCTATCACCCCATGACCTCTTTACCCAAGGTCATCTGCAGAGCGTCCCAGTGGGGGTGGGGCGGGGGGGGGGTCGGTCCCAGGGGTCAGACAAGGATGGGGGAGCGGTCGGTGGGGATGTTTGGTGTAGTGGTGACTGCAGCTTGGTGGTGACTGCTGCTTGTTATCCATGGTTCTTGTTTGGTGGTGGATTATTTTGTTTTTGGTGGTCGCTGTTGTTGTTATTGTTGTTTGTTTTGGTGGTTGCTGTTGTTGTTGTTGTTGTTGTTTTGGTGGTCGTTAGGGATTGTTGGCTGTTGGTTGCTTTTGGTTGTAGTTGATGAACATTGTTGATGGTTGGAGACGTTGATTGTTGGAGGTTGTTGCTTATTGATGACTTTTGTTGGTGGTTGCTGTCGGTGGTTGATTGTTGGTGTTGGTGGTTCATTGTTCTTGGTGATGTTGGTGTCAGTGATGTTGTGGTGGACGGTGGCCATTGTTGTTGGTAATCATTCTTGATAGTGATGATTGTTGTTCGTGGTTGTTGTTTGATCGGTAATTGTTGTTGGTACTCGTTGTAATGGTTGTTTATTGTTAATTTTTGGTGGTGGGGGCATCGGGGGTGGAGGGGGGGGGCGTTGAGAGGTCTCCACTGCGCCTCAAGTCTCTTCTCACCATTCAGGTAGCTATGGCCAGGAGGAGGAGTGGAGTGGAGTGGAGCAACCTTGTGGAGGAGTGGAGAGGAGGAGATGTAGGTAGTGCTTCTCTCTCCCTCTCTCTCTCTCTCTCTCTCTCTCTCTCTCTCTCTCTCTCCCTTCCTCAATCAGCCATGGAGGAGAGGAGGAGTTCCGGAGAGGAGCGATGTGGAGGAGAGGAGTGAAGGAGAGGAGAGGGCTCAATGAAAAGGAGGGGGATCCATGAAAAGGAGGGTGATTGACAGTTGCTCCCTCTCCTCTCTCCTCTCAGGCAGGCATGTCCATGAGAAGTAGTTGAGGAGGTGATGAGAATTGAAAAGGAGAAGAGGAGGTGATGAAGAGGAGTGGTTACGACTGCTCCCCTGCTCTCTCCCTTTTCTTGAGTCTTTTCTTCTCCCTTTGTCTATAAGGAGGTGCTGAGTGGTTCAGGACTCCTGCTCCGCTCTCTCCGTGAAGATTAGTAGCCCAGTGTTGGGGAGGTGATGGGAGGAGGAGTACAGAAGGAGTAATCAGGCCCAGAGGAGTAGGGAGGGGAGCAAGGTCTGTTAGGAGCCTGTTAGTTAGTTCATTAGGAGTTACAGGAGCAGGGTGAGGAGCAGGGTGAGTAACAGCAGCCTGACGTTGAGGAGGTGATGAAAGGAGGAGGTGCGATCGCAGGCCTTGACCCCCTCTACTCCTCCTGGAGGCCTGTTCGTTCATTAGGGGTTAGAGGAGCAGGGTGAGGAGCTGCAGCCTGACGTTGAGGAGGTGATGGGAGGAGGAGGCGCGATCGCAGGCCTTGACCCCCTCTACTCCTCCTCTAGGCCTGTTGGTTCATTAGGGGTTAGAGGACCAGGGAGAGGAGCAGCAGCCCGATGTGGGGAGGAGGTGAGGGCGGGGTTTCGAACCTGCAACCCTCTGATCTAAAGCCCATCTCCTTAACCACTTGAGGAGTAGAGGAGATGTCAGCGAGGAGTTAGAGGAGCAGCAGCCGGTGTGTAGGAGGAGGTGTTGTGAGGAGGCGCGGTCGCAGGCCGTAACCCCCTCTACTACTCCTCTTTCAGGCCAGTTCTTTAGTTCAATAGGAGTTAGAGGAGCAGAGGAGGAGTACAGTATGTGTATGTCAGCGAGGATTTAGAGGAGTAGGGAGAGGAGCAAGGAGAGGAGCAGCAGCCCGCTGTGGAGGAGGTGTTGTGAGGAGGCGCGGTCGCAGGCCTTGCCCCCCGCGCACTGGGCCTGTTCGCACAGCACCCCCTTG
>NC_085859.1:6873466-6878466 GCF_034702125.1 Engraulis encrasicolus | reverse complement strand
GACGGGACGGGACGGGACGGGACGGGACGGGACGGGACGGGACATCATGTCCTTGAGAAGAGCCTCTCCAGTCTCCACTCTACTTTTTTCGGCTCTACATCATGCTGTGCTTGTCATCTCCTCTCGGCTCAACTCTGCTCCTCTCCAGTCTCCACTACTTTACTTTCGGTTCTACACACCATGCTGTGCTTGCCATCTCCTCTCTGCTCCTCTCTGCTCCTCTCCAGTCTCCACTCTACTTTTTTCTGCTCTACATCATGCTGTGCTTGTCATCTCCTCTCTGCTCAACTCTGCTCCTCTCCAGTCTCCAATCTACTTTTTTCGGCTCTACACCATGCTGTGCTTGCCATCTCCTCTCTGCTCCTCTCTGCTCCTCTCCAGTCTCCAATCTACTTTTTTCGGCTCTACACCATGCTGTGCTTGCCATCTCCTCTCTGCTCCTCTCTGCTCCTCTCCAGTCTCCACTCTACTTTTTTCTGCTCTACATCATGCTGTGCTTGTCATCTCCTCTCTGCTCAACTCTGCTCCTCTCCATTCCTCCCCATACATCTCCATTCTCCCCTGTGGTCTCCTCCACTCATCTCTGCTCCTCTCCACATCTCTCTACACCACTTTTGCCTCTTTTCCACTGCCGTTTTTTTTGGCAGGCCTACCGCTCGACACAGTGCAACTGGGCTGCCACTTTTTGGCTTTTCAAATAGGCACAACACCGCTCAATCGTAAATCAAAAAAGTGGCCGCCGAGTTTCGCTGTGTTGAGCTGTAGGCCTGCTAGAAAACTGGCAGTGGAAAAGAGGCATAAAATACCCACTCTGCACTTCATCACACCTCTACACACCCTCCACTGTACTGGGCTGTGTTTCTGGAAAGTGTAGTTGTTAGCCAATTAGCAACTTGGGCAGTTACCAATGGGAAATTGCATAGCAAACAACAAAGTAGCAAACAAAGTTAGCAGCTATGGTTTCCACACGCTCTCCACACTCCTCATCTCCTCTCCATCCCGCTCCATCAAGCTCCTCTTCTCCTCTCCAGACTCATCGCCACACCTCTGTATCCCATTCCGCTCGTCCCTCCTCCTCTCCACACCTCTCCATCCCGCTTCATCAAGCTCCTCTTCTCTTCTCCACACCCCTCACTCCTCCTCTCCTCCCTACTCCCATCCACGGCCCTCCATTCGTCCCTGCTCCTTTTTCCACACCTCTCCACACCCTGCCATTCGTCCTGAAGTGTGAAGGCCTGAGGCAAATCGCCTCTTCCCAGTCAAAGGAGCTCCTTTCCTCCTCCCCACATCCCTAATCCCTGCTCGTCTCCTCCCTCCGTGCTCCACTCCTCCGTGCTCCACTCCAACGAGCTCCTTTTCTCCTCTCCACACTCCTCGCCCATCCACTCTATCCCACTCCGCTCGTCCTCCTCCTTTCCACACCTCTCTATCCTGCTCCATCAAGCTCCTCTTCTCCTCTCCACACCCCTTGCTCCTCTGCTCCTCCCTACTCAAATGCACACTCTGCCCCCTGCCCCCTCGTCCCTGCTCCTTTTTCCAGGCCGCCCTGAAGTGTGAAGGCCTGAGGCAAATCACATCTTCCCAGTCAAACAAGCTCCTTTCCTCCTCCCCACATCCCTAATCCCTGCTAGTCTCTTCCGTGCTCCTCTCCATATGCCTCCAATCCACTCCAAGGATCTCCTTTTCTCCTCCCTGCTCCACTCCTCCCTGCTCCACTCCTCCTTGCTCCTCTCCATTCCACTCCTTGCTCCTCTACTACACGCCCCACTCCTTGCCCCTCTCCTCGTCCGATCCTTTTCCACCTGCCATTCCTTCCTGTGTGAGGTGAGGGCCTGAGGCAAATCGCCTCTTCCCAGCCAAACGAGCTCCTCTCCTGCGTCTCCTCTCCTGCATCTCCTCTCCTCCTCTCTACCCTCCTAATCAATAGAGGACTCAACGGGGCAGGGGGAGTGTGTGTGTGTGTGTGTGTGTGTGTGCGTGTGTGTGTGTGTGTGTGTGTGTGTGTGTGTGTGTGTGTGTGTGTGTGTGTGTGTGTGTGTGTGTGTGTGTGTGTGTGTTTTTTCGTCAGTGCGTGCGTGTCAGTGTGTTTGTGTGTTTGTGTGTGTGTGTGTGTGTGTGTGCGTGCGTGCGTGCGTGCGTGCGTGTGCACACGTGTGTGTGTGTGTGTGTGTGTGTGTGTGTGTGTGTGTGTGTGTGTGTGTGTGTGTGTGTGTGTGTGTGTGTGTGTGTGTGTGCGGAGTGGAAATATTCAGCATCTATTGACCACTGCTCTCCTCTCCAGTCTGCTGAGGAGCGTTGGGCCGCATGCATTAACATTTAGGCCAGTGTTGCCAGATTGGGCTGTTTCCCGCCCAATTGGGCTGCTTAGGATGGCCGTGTGCGGGAAAAAATGGCATTTAGCAGAAAAACCCACCCAATTTTTGCCATAGAAATCAATAGAATTGGGCGAGAATTTGTTCTTCTAGGCGGGTTTTGAGCATTTTCGGGGCTGGAAATCATCAGCCTCATCTGGCAACCCTTGGCCCAGAAGTGCAGTGCAGAGCATCAGCTAGTGTATCTGAGAGTGCAGGGACGCTTACAGCTGTGACCAGGGCCCGGGACTAAATAATCTGAAAGGGCCCCCCCTCCAGGGATGGATTATCCACGAGGGCCAGTGGCACAGTGCCTAAGGGGAGCACCACCAACCATTTTTTGACCATTGAGGGGGAACCACAAGACACAAACTTAAAGTGATACTGTCCCATTTTTGGAAATAATCTTATTTTACAACTCCCCTTGAGTTACCTCCAAGCTAGCAGTTAACATTGAGTCCTATGAGACAAGTTAGCCGCCAGCTGGTCTCATAAAACTCAATGTTAACTGATAGCTTGGAGGTAATATTTGCACTGCCATACCCAAAGAACGATTGAAAGTACAGGAGAACGGTAAAACCCTATTATTTAACTCAAGGGGAGGTGTAAAATAAGCTTTTTTTCAAAACAATGGGACAGTATCACTTTAACAAATATTGGGGCATCAGTGAGGTATAGTGCCTAGGGCACCACATTGGCTGAATACGGCCCTGCCCCACTCTGTGTATACTGTATGGGGGTCCCAATTCTGGGCCCCCTCTCTCAGTCTCTTTCTCTCTGGGCCCAGGACAACTGTCCCGTTTGTCCCGCCCTGTCCTTGGTGGGCTTGTAAGTGCATGTGCATGTGTGAGGGTATCTGTGAGTGTATATTTTTGTCTTGCCGAGCCGTGGAGGACATGATCGTATCTCATCACACACACAAGCACACACACGCACACACACACACACACACACACACACACACACACACACACACACACACACACACACACACACACACACACACACACACACACACACACACACACACACACACGGTGCAGACACACACACACACACACACACACACACACACACACACACACACACACACTGTGCACACACACCCACACACACATACACATATACACACACTGTGTACACACACACACACACTGTGCAGACACACACTGTGCAGACACACACACACACACACACACACACACACACACACACACACACACACACACACACACACACACACACACACACACACACACACACACACACACACACACACACACACTGCTGCACGTGGGGAACTCAGAGGGGAGGAGGGTTTCTATCACGTAACACACGCAAGAGGCTCAGGAAGGCTTCTGGCTAGTCTAGACACGCACAAACACACACACACACACACACACACACACACACACACACACACACACACACACACACACACACACACACACACACACACACACACACACACACACACACACACACACACACACACACACACACACACACACACACACACACGGGTGGCACAGGAAGGCTTCTAGCTACTTTTCTTGTCACTCCACTAATGAAGGCCACAAGCGACACACACACACACACACACACACACACACACACACACACACACACACACACACACACACACTCATGCACACGTGCACGCACACGCACACACATACACAGAAGCAGCATCTACTTGTACTAGCGACTAGCCGAGTACCTTTTTTCTCAAAGTCTTTCTTTTCAAAGTTGTACACTTTCTTTTTTTTCTCTTTCTTTTCCGTTTTGGCCTCCCTGCCCTCTCCTTTGCTCTTCCCATTGTTGTCCGTGACTAGAACATTACACATCAAAGACATCATCAGTTTTGTACTCAAAACACAAACACACTCAAAAGCAAAAAGACTTTTATTTCACACGCCAAGCACAAAATTCGCCACAACAATGGAATAATTCAAATAAATTAATAAAACAAAGTTTTATTTCTAAGTTCTTAAATATAAGAATAGAGTTCGAAAGAGTCCCTATACCTGGTTTCTCCTTTTCTTTTTCTTTACTTGGTGGAGGGCTGTCTTCGTCTTTTCCTTTTTCCTTCTGTCCATCCTCTCCTCCACTGGACTGTTTTGGTGTCTCTCCATTTTCTCCTTCACCGCCACCTGGACTCTGAGGAGGACCAGGAACCGGGGCGGCATCGGTTGCCGGGGCAGCACCATCGGTTGCTATGGGAGCAGCATCGGTTGCCGGGGGAGCAGCATCAGTTGCCTGAGGGACAGCATCTGTAGCTGGAACAGCAGCATCGGTTGCTGGGGCAGCTGCATCAGTAGCTATAGCAACAACATCTGTTGCCTGGGGAACAGCATTGGTTGCTGGGGCAACAGCATCCGTTGCCTGGGGAGCACCATCGGTTGCCTGAGCGGCAGAATCCGTTGCTGGGGCAACATCATTTGTTGCCTGAGGGGCATCGGTTGCTAGGGGAGCTTTGTCAGCATCCAAAGAAGCACCATCGGTTGCTACGGGAACAGCATCTGTTTTTAAAGCAACATTGCTTTCTGCAGATGCAGTAGTTGCCACGGGAGCCGCATCCGGCGGACAAAAGCACTTAGTGGGAGCACTTTGAGAGGTTGCCACGACTACGGCTACAGTATCCGGAGC
>NC_085859.1:6860966-6863466 GCF_034702125.1 Engraulis encrasicolus | reverse complement strand
AGGCTTGACAACCAAAGACATATCACCAATGACTGGGTCTTAGCGATACAGTATCCACTTCCAGTGTCCAGGTGGGCAGTAGATTGTGAAAAGATGTAGCTTGTACTGTACTTTATTAGTCATTCTAAGAAAGCCATATGGCCCACAATGCAAAGGCATAGTGGCCAAACGAAAATTGCAACCTCCTTTATATCTTGCACAAGAGTCTCTATAACGTTGAGCAGCAAAGAGAAAAGCACTCAAAATTGCTGTTGGTTTTCTGACTCCACAAAAAAGTTCCTTTTAGCAAATAAAGCATGGAAACTAAATGAACTCCAGGCAAATGTGGGCAACCGTGGTATAAGTGGGATGATTGATTTCACGTTGTTCGTATAGCAGAAAGATAACGCTTTTTAAAGAAGCAACTTTGCGTCATGGCCACATAACCAGCACGAATGTGCGTTATCCTACTGCTATAATAACGCTATGTTGTCAATTATCCCTTACGTACATATAGTATACACACATCTTGCACCTCTCAGAGGCATTTAAAACATGTGACACACACACACAAATGCATGCATGCACACAGGCGTGGCCATGCGTGTGTGAACAAACATTACACACACATGCACACACACTGTTCAGGCTTGAACTTAAAGGACCTTGTCTTTGCCTCAGTCACACACACACACACACACAAACACACACAGGCGCAGGTAGACAGAGACACAGACCCGCACACGCGCACACACACACACACACAGCTCAGGCTTGACCTTAACCCCTTAAGACACAGCATTATAAATGAGCTGTTACCAGCATGGCAATGACCAAGTCGTAATGTATTACTAAAGGCCCCGTGCACTGTCGTAGTAGTGTAGTACTATAGTAGTTAACTTTCAATGTCTATTACAGCGTGCCACAGGAGGTACGGCATGCATTAAGGGGCTACAGCATCTGTCTCACACACATACACACACACACACACACACACACACACACACACACACACACACACACACACACACACACACACACACACACACACACACACACACACACACACACACACACACACACACACAAAGACATATAGACAGTTTTAAGTGCCTTTAGGTGTGATGGTTGCTATAGTAACCATGGCCCCGCCCCCTCAGGGACCCCAAGGTCGGCCAAGGACATCTGACTAACACACTGCCCCCCTCTGAGTATTATTTAATAATTATATTATTTTATCATCGTTATTTATTTTTCAGTGAAGTGATGGTGGAACTCCTTGTTCAGTAAAAAATGGCATTCCTATCAGCCAATGTAAGCGGTGTGATGTGATGCTGCAGTTTTCACACTTCCCTGGACTCCCTCTGAGGCGTCAAGGGCGTTCAAGGACACCAGCCAAACATCCCGCTTGCTCCCCACAGACACACACACACACACACACACACACAAAAACACACACAAACGCAAACACACGCACACACACACACACACACACACACACACACACACACACACACACACACACACACACACACACACACACACAAAGCACTCAGCCCCCCCCACACACACACATACTGTACACACACACACTTACACAGAGCACTCAAACCCTCTATGATGTGTTCCTAAAGCCCAGTGGTGCACACACTTTTCACACACACATGCACGCACACCTGCACGGGCGCGCGCACACACACACACACACACACACACACACACACACACACACACTCACACACAGTCACACACACACACACACACACACACACACACACACACACACACACACACACACACACGCATGCACGCACGCGCACACACAACCACACTTTCTGCAGAACAATCAAACTCATAATGAGAGCACACATCTTTCACACTCAATCACAGACACACACATGGATTGGACACACACACACACACACACACACACACACACACACACACACACACACACACACACACACACACACACACACACACACACACACACACACACACACACACACACACACACACACACACACACACACACACACACACACACACACCATATATGCACAATCAATGGTCCCTGCCTTGTGCCCTTCAAATGCTGACAGCTACAAGGAAAGCCACTCCCATACAACACCAAGGAGACGGGCCAAGCCACAGCTAGCTTAGCATAGCCTGTGTGTGGTCATTTTAATATTTATTTTTCTTCAATGCTACTATTACTATGTCAGAACGCTATAAAGGACTTTTAGAAAAAGCACAACAATTACCTCCTCTGAATGTATGTTCTCTACAAGTCTTCTGTTTTCAAGTCTTGCCATTTAAATGCCTGTATGAGCACTGTCTATGTCCATACTGTCTTATGTCCATGTATAAGTAGGCTACTGTCTATGTCTATACTGTCTATGTCCTTACCTAGATTAGTCTATGTCTGCATGGGAAAGCAAGAAATGTAATTTCAAATTCTTTGTAAGACCAGTGCATGTAAAGAAATTGACAATAAAACCAACTTGACTTGACTTGACTT
>NC_085859.1:6845966-6848466 GCF_034702125.1 Engraulis encrasicolus | reverse complement strand
GGTAAACATACCGTCAGTAACTGTGTGCTCACTGAATATATTGGTAAACATACCGTCAGTAACTGTGTGCTCACTGTATTGGTAAACATACCGTCAGTAACTGTGTGCTCACTGTATATATTGTGCATACTGTAAGTTACTGTGTTCACTGTCTCTTGGCATACTGGGGGTTAGTGTTGTGTTAACTGTGTATATCGCTTGGGAGTTAATGCCTGTTCACTGCACACTCTACAGTCTATTACTTGGGGTTTAGTGTGTGTTGACTGTGTATGTGAGTGTTTGGTATTTTGTAAGCTGCATATTGCCTGGAAGCTGTCCTTGGTCCTGCCATTATAGTTTCATCATAAACAGGGAGCATACTTTAAGCATGAAATCCAATGCTGCCAGTGAAGCGCTGTGGCGCTAAGGTACCTGTCCATGGTGCTAAACCAGTAGTGTACAGCAATGCTCATACTAGTATAGCGCTAGGTAAATCATTTAACATTGCAACACTGCTACAACTGATTGTTGTTTGTCTGTAATTGACCTTTAGCTAAGGCCCGCTATTGACCAATCACAGTGCAAAAAGACGTCCGACAGACGTCAGACAGTTTTTGGCTGACAGTGCTCCATTAAATTCTATCGCAGACGGTTCTCACATATTTTCGGTCTTGGCAAGATATTACTGTGATTTTAAAAAAATATATATGGTTGGAAATTATGTCAGAGATATTTGCAACATAGATGCAAGTTTGCCCGCGTGAACGTTTACTTACAGTCAGCGCATAAACCACGGTGATATCAGAGGATAGAATGTTCCTCTGTCTGACCTAGCAACCGTAACCCAAGGGGGCGGGACTTGTCTTAGCCAAAGGCAGATTGTAGCACCTTTATCAGAGAGAGTAGAGAGAGAGAGGTTCCATTGGCCCATTGTTTCCGGGTTCTATTATTGGGGGGGAAATCCCCCTTTAGGCAGACCTAGGCAGACCTGAGGACTGTTCTATTCAATGCTAGGAGCATTATGACACGCCCCTTTAGGCAGACCGGAACCTGGTCATGTTAGGTGCCCATAGAAACCTATTATGTTGGCATATCTCTATATACTTAAAGAATCTCTGCCTTTATGCTGTTCAGTCTTTACATATATTTTTATCGGGCTGCACCTGCTGGCAAAACTTATGCGACTGCCTCCAGCCATTGTGTACATTTTAAACCACACAGGTGCTGTCCGTGGTGCTGAAGTAGATAAACTGCCTTTTGCAGCAGACAGGTTTAGGAGAAGGTAACTTAGGCTAAAGGCCACCTGCAGTGTGGGTGCATTCCAATATGCACACTACCGTCCTCCCTTGCTCACTTGCCTACTTGTGACCTCATGATGATGTCACTGAAGACAGAAAATTAGTTCAATATCTTGCAAAAGCACAATTCTGATATAAGGCTAAAGGCGACCTGACCTGCACACAATCACAAGTTTGGCTTGAATGGTCGGCCATTTTGCATGAATGTACGGCCACCAAAAGATGTCATTAGTAGATGAACTGAACAGAGCAATAGTGGTGCAATTGCAGACATAGGCCTACACTGGAGTGAGACAGAGAGTGAGACAGACAGGGAAAGAGAGGTAGAGAGCGAGACAGAGAGACAGACAGGGAAAGATAGAAGGTAAAAGAGAGAGAGAGTAAACTGGAGTGAGAGAGAGAGACAGACAGGGATAGATAGAAGGTAAAAGAGAGAGAGAGTAAACTGGAGTGAGAGAGAGAGACAGACAGGGATAGATAGAAAATAAGAGAGAGTAAACTGGAGTGAGAGAGAGAGACAGACAGGGATAGAGAGCTAGAGACTGAAACACTAGAGAGACTCTGAAGTTCCACAGACACTAGAAATGTCACACGGTGTGAATGTGTGTGCGTGTACGTGTGCGTGTGCGTGTGCGTGTGTGCGTGTGTGCGTGTGTGCGTGTGCGTGTGCTTGTGTGTGTGTGTGTGTGTGTGTGTGTGTGTGGCGATTCTTGGCAGAAGCCATCATGTCCTCCTGAAGTCTGAGGGCGTGTGTGTGTGTGTGTGTGTGTGTGTGTGTGTGTGTGTGTGTGTGTGTGTGTGTGTGTGTGTGTGTGTGTGTGTGTGTGTGTGTGTGTGTGTGTGTGTGTGTGTGTGTGTGTGTGTGTGTGTGTGTTTGTGTCACACCCCTGGGGGAGTGACCTGTGAGGGACAAGGGGACTGGGGTCACACACACACACACACACACACACACACACACACACACACACACACACACACACACACACACACACACACACACACACACACACACACACACACACACACACACACGTACACACGCACACACATGCGCAGGCACAATCATACACACACGCACACAAGCAAATACGCACGTATGTACTCACACATGCACACACACAAACACGGGCGCACACATACACACTCAAGCACACACAGACGCACACACACACACACCAAAAAGCCATCTGCCACTGTGAGTGCTTGACTGTTGCCAGGGCAAC
>NC_085859.1:6828466-6833466 GCF_034702125.1 Engraulis encrasicolus | reverse complement strand
ACAGTTGGAGAGCAGGACCAGATAGAGGGAATTAGAGTTAGAGTGTTTGGAGAGGAAATGTTTGGGATGTTAAGTTGTTGGTCAGCCGAATAAATATTATTAAACTCGGACAACTGTAACCTGAGTCTTCCCTCGCCTCATCTGTAACCCATAAAAGTTGGTTACCAACCATAAGACTAGGGGTGGGCATAGATTAATTTTTTTAATCTAGATTAATCTCACTGTAATTATGAAATTAATCTAGATTAATCTAGATTAATCTATATCAAAATGGCTCATTCAGAATAGGCACGATAGCGAAATAATGCCGAAAAAAACCTTGGGGTTTCTTAAGACAGATGGCGCATTAGACCAGAGCTCATCTTTTTTTTTCCAAAATGCATCTCATCTTCAAAAAAATGGTCATGTTGATACTTGGTGATGTAAAAAATCACTGCAATATGTGTAAAGTGTGTCCAATATGTTAGGAAGCATTTACAGTTACAGTATAAGATACTGAAATTTCAAAATGAACAGCTATAAGTTGTAGAGGAAAATACAGATAAATCTATCATTTAGGCTATTTAAACAATATTACCTCATCAATTCAGCATTTCTACTGGGAAGAGAGAGAGAGAGAGAGAGAGACAGAGAGAGAGAGAGAGAGAGAGAGAACAAGAGAGAGAGAGAAAATCACTGACTGTTAAAAGGAGCGGCTCCTTTAAGAGAGGGAGGAGTTCTGCGCGTAGTAGGCAGAGCAGCCCTCAGAGCCAGGCTACTGGATATTCCTATCTAGAACCTACAGCACTGGCACACGGCGATTTGACAGTTGTTCTCAGAGTTAGAATGCCAGATGAGTTACAACTCCACATGTTTCAGTTTGCAAAAAAAAAAAAAGTCAAGCGCGACAACCGCGAGGTTTAGGCTATTACCGTCGGACATGAGAATATCTCACTGAATCGCAAATGTGCGCGATTACAACACAAACATTCAGCGAGAGTAGATATTGACAGTTTCAGTTTCACAATCTTCAAAATGCATAGGACTATCACGCGGAATGTTTTGCAATTATAGCACAGGCAAGATTTCTGGAAGTTGTTTATGTATTCTATGCAATGCGTGAGGAAATGTAGGCTATGTCGGGCTGGTAGCTACTCACACACAATAATGTCTCTCTATGCTTCACCTCAAACAATAACGTCTCTTTAGTCTACCACTTATGAAAAAGCACTCAAACAACAACTACCACGGCAGAGGGATTAATGTTTTCAGCATGCAAACACTTCATATTTAGTGGGTCTGCTGAAACAACAGGTGGAGAGAGGAGAAGCGACTGGAGCGCAGTCTAAAAGCGTCTGTCAATTAAACGCTATGGTGACGTGCATACCCAAACTCCAAACCTATATTTTGAGAATAGATTAACGTGCGATATTTTCTTTATCGCGCGACAAGAGTCTCACATTATCGCAGCACGTTAACGCCGATAACGGCCCACCACTACAAAAGACACTCCAGTCCAAACGAGGCGAGGGAAGACACGGGTTACAGTTGTCCAAGTTTAATTATATTCACATTACTCCTACCGAAATGTTGCATTAACTCTCATTCAACACGTAGAGTAGTGTGACCAACCCGTCCGGTTTTCCACGGATATACCCGGGTTTTACGACCTGTTCATAACGTGCGAGTATCCGTGTTATTGTCTAACCTCCCGCCCTTGACTTGTGTTCGTGATCTGGAGATGCGAGGCAAAGCGCCGTTGAAGTTTTATTTAGCCCATTGATGCTGGATGTTGCGTTGCGCAACATTGGGCCTGGCGACATGAGATGTGAGACTATTTTATTTAAAAGCTTGGTATGTTAGAGCTGAATGAATAGCCTACATTATAATGCATGGTGGGGGTCTTAGTGTGTAAAGGCAACTTATTTCATGTTTTTATGTGCTTCAGAGGCAGAGATATTCTGTTTTTTGTAGGCTGAGGTCAACTTTTCTTAAAAAGGGCTTAGGCATTCAGCATTTTTGCATGTGCTTTTAGGCATCAATGGGTTAATATGGCAGCTTGCATAAGGTTATCTAAGTGGTCTGCATCACACTTGACGTGCCGTTTGGATTTTTGGAGGGTGGCAAAGCGAGTTGGCCAAGAGTCAAATTGGCGACGGAACAGAAGTGTTCACACAGTTCCTTTTGGAGTGGCAATGCAACAGTTGGGAAGTAGGACCAAATTGGACCCAAGAATAGTGTTTGAAGAGTGTTACATTGCACTTACCAAAGTGTTGCTTTAACACCCATTTAACACACAGAGTGGACATTTCAAGCCATATTGCACCATTTTTGTAAATCAGCTCATTATACTGTGCATCCTCCCCTGTAGTTAAATGACTGAGCTTTACCAAAGACTTCCTTGGTAGAGAAACAGAATTCAAACTCTGCCCACCCAAATAATAATTAGCTTAGAATTACAAGGTTCTATCTCCGTTTAGGGTAGTTCTGAGTTATTGAGCAATATCAGAGTTTTTACATCCCAGCTGTTTTGTGAGATAGAACCTTTTTATTTTATTAATAACAATGTGAAATGATACTTTTTTACAAAAATAACACCACACAGGCATTAATAAACATGTAATGGGTCAGATTATGTCAAAAACAATTTCGACCAAAAATGGAGATAGAACCTTTTAATTCTCTGCCCACCCAATGTAAAGGAGTGTGCTCAAGTTCGGTCTGCGAAGGGGGCGTTGCAACTGAATCCAATAAGACCAGCTAGTAGGTACCTTGCACCTACACTAGAAGTAACATCACCAGACACAGAGAACGACTGGATGGTAAAACTCAATTATTTAACTCCTGCGGAGGTGTAAAATTAGCTCATTTCCAGAAATGGTATAGTATCGCTTTGAAGTCCAATCTCTACATGTTTAATGGTGCGGTATTACTTTAACACTTTTCTACAGAGTTAATTTTGTTCTACTCAGCAAGTGTTGAATTACCCAGTGTTGGTAAAATTGATTCCCTAGTTACAATCTAGTGCCACATATTCCAAATGACCTTGTTTTACCTGTCCAATTCAGTGAATGACAAAAGACCAACAAAGGTCGGCGTCTGCGCCTGCACTTAACACCCGTGTATTGCTTGGTGCGTGCACTCCCAAAAAGTAGTAATCACTCAAGATAATGGAAAAAAGGAGGCGCACAAAAGGCTTGTGTGAAAAAGTGTATTGAAGCCGAAATTAAACAACAGAAGTCTGAGGTTAACTGGAGAAACAGACGTTTCGGAGCTAGTCCATTCTCAATGTCTCCAGTAGTCCAATTCAACCAGCCTATCACCTGGCTGAATTGTACAGGTAAAACCAAATCATTTGGAATATGTGGATTGTAAACTAATGAATCCATTTTGCCCATCACTAACTACCACTGCAAAATGTACTGTGCAACTGAACTAGGGACGAGTCTAACTGAACTACTAGGGTCAAGGAACACTAACTCCAGTCTACTGTCTACTGGGTCCCAACGCAGTCTCACCCCAAGTAGTCAATTTCTGACTACCTTGGACCAGACTGCAATTTTTGACGTCTTGGGTATTCCTTCCACGTCACATTTTGACTATGTGGCCTAACCCTAAACCTATTCCTAAACCTAACCTCAATGACGTTATGCTGCCACAAGGGGGCGCCTTTGAGGACATAGTCAAAATGTGACGTGAAAGGAATACCCAAGACGTCAAAAATTGCAGTCTGGTCAAAGGTAGTCAGATATTGACTACTTGGGGTGAGACTGTGTAGGAACTAGGGATGAGTCTAACTGAACTACTGGGGTCCAGGAACACTAACTCCAGTCTACTGTCTACTGGGTCCATGAACATTAGCTAGCTATCTCCACTACTGCCTGACCTGGAGCTGATGAGGACACTGAATCCACCGAGCCTGTGGGCGTCGCACCCGTCTGCTGCGCGTCTGTCGGTGGCGCGTCTGTCGGTTGTGCGTCTGTGGCCTGTGCGTCTGTTGGTTGTGCGTCTGGCGACGGTGCGTCTGTGGGTTGTGCATCTGTATTTGGTGCATCTGTGGGTTGTGCATCTGTGTTTGGTGCGTCTGTGGGTGGTTGTGCGTCTCCTGACTGTGTAACAGTATCGCCCCCTGGCGGGCTGGTGGTGGATAGATCAGGAGACGTAAACAGCAGGAGCGGAGGCAGCAGGGTGGTGACGGCAGCGGGGGCCGACTGGACGGTGGCTGTGGAGGGTCAAACAAGAACTTCCTCACGCACACGGCAAACAGCAGCGGACCCAGAATGCACTAGCAAGACTAACAGCCACTGATATCTATTCCTACCAGAGAATCTCTAACAGGGAGAAGGTTCAGTCTCATTGGTTCCCATTGTAGCCAGTTAGCTTTGCATGCATACTGCAGTAACGAGCGTAGGCCAGTCCTTCATGTGGGAAAATGTATGGAATGGAAAGGGGAACCCATGCTAAATACATTGCTACTGCGATTTCCAGTCACAAATATCATCAACAAAACATTCCTGGTAAGCACTATGACTGTTGTTTAACAATATGGCTGTATTGACAAATCGTTCAGGTGTATAGTTTTACAGCAGGTTAGAAGATTTCAACCTGTACTCGCTAGCATCGCGCTAATGTTTATGGGTTTGGCCCCATAAAAATTGAGCTTTGTGACCCAGTATATAGGCCTAATAATCTAGTGGCGCAAAATAATCGAAACGCTACTCAAATGGGGTCTTATTATTTCTAGCTTCGAACTTAATATTAATATTTCAGGACAAAAAAATTATAAAAAATCACAAAAAATATAATGGTAGAAAACTCCATTGACACCCATTCCTTTTGCACTGGCCCGTGGTTAGGGTTAGCCAGTTGTGGCTAGTAGCTAGTTCCGTGAGTGAACACCCCCTGTTCCTACACACAAGACAAACAGTAGCCGACCCAGAATGCACTAGCAAGACAGGCAGAAACTAACTGGCCATCCACACACGGGTCAAAGACGTGCAAAATGGCATTGTCATTCAGTG